>NW_028241204.1:10000-15000 GCF_964263255.1 Lissotriton vulgaris
TCAGCATGGCCAGACCTCGCGGAGGCCTGCCTGAGCAAACTCGGTGGAAAAGGCCCATCGGCGATGGGGCTGAGCGGCAGGTGCGTACCCGGGCCCCTGGGGGCCCCGGCGGGCAAGCCCGGGTCCTGCCTTCCCCGGATTCAGAACCGCCGGACCTATCGGAGGTCGGACTGTAGAAAAAAACTCAGAGAAAAGGAACCATCGGGAAGGGGCTGAGAGGCAGGTGCGTTCCCGGGCCCCTGGGGGCCCCGGCAGGCGGGCCCGGGTGCTGCCTGGCCCCGTCTCAGCATGGCCAGACCTCGCGGAGGCCTGCCTGAGCAAACTCGGAGGAAAAGGCCCATCGGCAAGGGGGCTGAGCGGCAGGTACGTACCCAGGCCCCTGGGGGCCCCGGCGGGCATGCCCGGGTCCTGCCTTCCCCTGATTCAGAATCGCAAGACCACACGGAGGTCTGTCTGACCCTCTCCCTACTAATCCGGAGGAAAATTACCCCCCTTTCTTGTAATCCGTGCACTTGAGGTGACAGAGGGGACCTAAGGCGCGAAAGTGCCCGACCTCCTGGAGCCCTCGCTGGGATCCGGGAGGCAAATGGCACCTCATCGGGACTTCCAGGGAAGTTCGGCCATCTGGTCGCCCCCATAGGGAAGCATTGCCGGAGACCAGATGGCCGAGGCGATCCTGGAGACCAGATGGCCGAGGGGATCCTGGAGACCAGATGGCCGAGGGGATCCCAGAGACCAGATGGCCGAGGGGATCCCAGAGACCAGATGGCCGGGCACGAAAGTCAAGCCAGCCTATGTCACTCTGTGCCCCAACGAAAAAGTGAGCTGGCGTCAGGGAAAGTGCGGGTTGGGGACCGGAGGCCCAGGGCCTAGCACCCGACCCGGGGCCCGGACGGGCCCCTGGACCCAGCCTGGGCTCTAATGCCCGGAGACGCAGGGGAAGCCTCCCCGGGCCCTCCGGACCCCGTCCCAGGCACCCTGCCACGCAGCAGGACCAAGGACAGAGCCCGGGATGGGGAGGCCGCCCTCCCCGGGCCCTCGGGGGCCCCGGCCGAAGGTCCTGAACTCAGCCCGGCAAGGGGAGGCTTCCCGGGCACAACGGAGCCCCGTCCCGGGGCTTTGGCAGTGTGGCATGTCGGTGGACAGCGCCCAGGGCCATAGCACACAACCCGGGGCCCGGCCGGGCCCCTGGACCCAGCCGGGGCTCCCGGGCCCGGAGGCGCAGGGGAAGCCTCCCCGGGCCCTCCGGACCCCCTCCCGGGCACCCTGCCACGCAGCAGGACCAAGGACAGAGCCCGGGATGGGGAGGCCGCCCTCCCCGGGCCCTCGGGGGCCCCGGCCGAAGGTCCTGAACTCAGCCCGGCAAGGGGAGGCTTCCCGGGCACAACGGAGCCCCATCCCGGGGCTTTGGCAGTGTGGCATGTCGGTGGACGGCGCCCAGGGCCGTAGCACACGACCCGGGGCCCGGCCGGGCCCCTGGGCTCCCAAGCCCGGTGGCACAGGGGAAGCCTTCCCGGGCCCTCCGGACCCCGTCCCGGGCACCCTGCCACGCAGCAGGACCAAGGACAGAGCCCGGGATGGGGAGGCCGCCCTCCCCGGGCCCTCAGGGGCCCCGGCCGGAGCTGCTGAACTCAGCCGAGCGAGGGGAGGCTCCCTGGGCTCCAAGGAAACCATGTCCTGGTCCTTTGTCAGTGCGGCAGGCCGGGGGACCGGGCCCAGGGCCGGGGCACCCGACCCGGGGCCCGGCCGGGCCCCCGGACCCCATCCAGGGCTTCCTGCCACGCGGCAGACCCAGGGACGGATCCGGGGCTGGGCCGGCATCCTGGCATGTCCAGCTGACGGCTGAGGACCGCTAGGCCGAGGGGGGTCCCAGAATACCTTGTCCCTACCAATCCGGAGGAAAATTACCCCCATTTCTTGTAATCCGTGCACACGAGGTGACAAAGGGGACCCAGGGCGCAAAAGTGCCCGACCTCCTGGAGCCCTCGCTGGGACCTGGGAGGCGAGTGGCACCCCATCGGGACTTCCAAGGAAGTCCGGCCATCTGGTCACACCATAGGAAAGCTTTGCGGGCGACCAGATGGCCGAGGCGAGAGGGGCGACCAGATGGCCAGGAACGAAATGACGCCAATCTGTCTGCCCCGGGTGTGTAGGGCTCAGGAGCTGCGGGGGCCCCTGGGCTCCGGGACTCCGGGACTGCAGGGCTCCACAGCTGCAGGGCTCCGGGGCTCCGGGGATCCTGGGCTCCAGGGCTCGCGGGCTGCAGGGCTCCAGAGCAGCAGGGCTCCAGAGCAGCAGGGCTCTGGGGTTGCAGGGCCCGGGACCCATGGAGCCCGTCCCAGGCTCTTCCCCACGCCGCGGGTCGGAGGAGGGAGCCCCGGATGCCTGGGAGGTGTTGCCCGGGGCACATCCCATCTGGTCCCCAGGAAGGGGACCGCCAGCACAGGCAGGCGTGCCCGGGTCCTGCCTGGCCCTGTCTCAGCATGGCCAGACCTCGCGGAGGCCTGCCTGAGCAAACTCGGAGGAAAAGGCCCATCAGCGATGGGGCTGAGAGGCAGGTGCGTACCCAGGCCCCTGGGGGCCCCGGCGGGCAGGCCCGGGTCCTGCCTTCCCCGGATTCAGAACCGCCGGACCTATCGGAGGTCGTAATGTAGGAAAAAACTCGGAGAAAAGGAACCATCGGGAAGGGGCGGAGAGGCAGGTGCGTTCCTGGGCCCCTGGGGGCCCCGGCGGGCTGGCCCGGGTGCGGCCTGGCCCCGTCTCAGCATGGCCAGACCTCGCGGAGGCCTGCCTGAGCAAACTCGGAGGAAAAGGCCCATCGGCAAGGGGGCTGAGCGGCAGGTACGTACCCGGGCCCCTGGGGGCCCCGGCGGGCATGCCCGGGTCCTGCCTTCCCCTGATTCAGAATCGCAAGACCACACGGAGGTCTGACTGACCCTCTCCCTACTAATCCGGAGGAAAATTACCCCCCTTTCTTGTAATCCGTGCACTTGAGGTGACAGAGGGGACCCAAGGCGCGAAAGTGCCCGACCTCCTGGAGCCCTCGCTGGGATCCGGGAGGCAAATGGCACCTCATCGGGACTTCCAGGGAAGTTCGGCCATCTGGTCGCCTCCATAGGAAAGCATTGCCGGAGACCAGATGGCCGAGGCGATCCTGGAGACCAGATGGCCGAGGGGATCCTGGAGACCAGATGGCCGAGGGGATCCCAGAGACCAGATGGCCGGGCACGAAAGTCAAGCCAGCCTATGTCACTCTGTGCCCCAACGAAAAAGTGAGCTGGCGCCAGGGTACGGGCGGGTTGGGGACCAGAGGCCCAGGGCCTAGCACCCGACCCGGGGCCCGGACGGGCCCCTGGACCCAGCCTGGGCTCTAATGCCCGGAGACGCCTGCGCACTTTGACATGCCGTCGGCCTGGAGACCTATGGGGACGACTGCCCGGGACACATGGAGCCCGTCCTGGGCACTGGCCCATGCCATCAGCCTGGAGACCCGGGGGACGACTGCCCGGGACTCATGGAGCCCGTCCTGGGCACTCGCCCATGCCGTCGGCCTGGAGACCCGGGGGACGACTGCCCGGGACGCATGGAGCCCGTCCTGGACACTCGCCCATGCCATCAGCCTGGAGACCCGGGGGACGACTGCCCGGGACTCATGGAGCCCGTCCTGGGCACTTTCACATGCCGTCGGCCTGGAGGAAGCAAGCCCCATGTGGCCTATGGAGGTGTTGCCCAGGCATCGCTTATCTGGTCCCCCATGGCAGAGGACCACCAGCCTGGGAGGGGTGTCTGGGCATACCCTGCCCCTAGTAATCCGGAGGAAAATTACCCCCCTTTCTTGTAATCTGTGCACACGAGGTGACAGAGGAGACCCAAGGCTTGAAAGTACCCGACCTCCTGGAACCCTCGCTGGGATCGGGGAGGCAAATGGCACCTCATAGGGACTTCCAGGGAAGTTTGGCCATCTGGTCGCCCTTTTGAATAGCATTGCGTGCGACCAGATGGCAGAGGGGAAAGGTGCAACCAGGTGGCCGGGACCGAAAGGACTCCCTGCTTCCCACCCCGAGCCTTCGTGGTAGGGCTGCTGCCTGCCCACACCAGGCAGGGCTCGGGGACCCAACATAAGGAATATTCAAACACCTTCGCTGCCCAACTTGCGCTAGATGGCGCTCCAACCTAAGGAAAGAGTCGTTTTGGAATTTTCAAATTGCGATTCGGTATTTACCGAATCGCAAAACGATTGTTTGATGCATCCGGCCCATAGCATGGATGCAAAAATTGCATTGGCCAGCATGACAAAATTTGCGTGAGGGCCATGGGCCAGATGCATCAAAAGAGAGTTTTGCGATTTTTTAAGGAATCGCTATTCGAGATGCACAAAACTACCGGGAAAACCATGGAGCCCGTCCTGGGCACTTTCACATGCCGTCGGCCTGGAGACCCGGGGGACGACTGCCGGGCACGCATGGAGCCCGTCCTGGGCACTCGCCCATGACGTCGGCCTGGAGACCCGGGGGACGACTGCCCGGGACGCATGGAGCCCGTCCTGGGCACTCGCCCATGCTGTCGGCCTGGAGACCCGGGGGACGACTGCCGGGCACGCATGGAGCCCGTCCTGGGCACTCGCCCATGCCGTCGGCCTGGAGACCCGGGGGACGACTGCCCGGGACGCATGGAGCCCGTCCTGGACACTTTGACATGCCGTCGGCCTGGAGACCCGGGGGGGACGACTGCCCGGGACACATGGAGCCCGTCCTGGGCACTTTGACATGCCGTCGGCCTGGAGACCCGGGGGGACGACTGCCGGGCACGCATGGAGCCCGTCCTGGGCACTCGCCCATGCTGTCGGCCTGGAGACCCGGGGGACGACTGCCGGGCACGCATGGAGCCCGTCCTGGGAACTCCGGCATGCCGTTGGCCCGGGGAAGGGAGTCCCAGATGCCCGGGACCCGTGGAGCCCGTCCTGGGCACTCTGACAAGCCGTTGTCCCGGGGAATAGAGCC
>NW_028241204.1:25000-27500 GCF_964263255.1 Lissotriton vulgaris
AGTGCCCGACCTCCTGGAGCCCTCGCTGGGATCCGGGAGGCAAATGGCACCTCATCGGGACTTCCAGGGAAGTTCGGCCATCTGGTCGCCCCCATAGGGAAGCATTGCCGGAGACCAGATGGCTGAGGCGATCCTGGAGACCAGATGGCCGAGGGGATCCTGGAGACCAGATGGCCGAGGGGATCCCAGAGACCAGATGGCCGAGGGGATCCCAGAGACCAGATGGCCGGGCACGAAAGTCAAGCCAGCCTATGTCACTCTGTGCCCCAACGAAAAAGTGAGCTGGCGTCAGGGAAAGTGCGGGTTGGGGACCGGAGGCCCAGGGCCTAGCACCCGACCCGGGGCCCGGACGGGCCCCTGGACCCAGCCTGGGCTCTAATGCCCGGAGACGCAGGGGAAGCCTCCCCGGGCCCTCCGGACCCCGTCCCAGGCACCCTGCCACGCAGCAGGACCAAGGACAGAGCCCGGGATGGGGAGGCCGCCCTCCCCGGGCCCTCGGGGGCCCCGGCCGAAGGTCCTGAACTCAGCCCGGCAAGGGGAGGCTTCCCGGGCACAACGGAGCCCCGTCCCGGGGCTTTGGCAGTGTGGCATGTCGGTGGACAGCGCCCAGGGCCATAGCACACAACCCGGGGCCCGGCCGGGCCCCTGGACCCAGCCGGGGCTCCCGGGCCCGGAGGCGCAGGGGAAGCCTCCCCGGGCCCTCCGGACCCCCTCCCGGGCACCCTGCCACGCAGCAGGACCAAGGACAGAGCTCGGGATGGGGAGGCCGCCCTCCCCGGGCCCTCGGGGGCCCCGGCCGAAGGTCCTGAACTCAGCCCGGCAAGGGGAGGCTTCCCGGGCACAACGGAGCCCCATCCCGGGGCTTTGGCAGTGTGGCATGTCGGTGGACGGCGCCCAGGGCCGTAGCACACGACCCGGGGCCCGGCCGGGCCCCTGGGCTCCCAAGCCCGGTGGCACAGGGGAAGCCTTCCCGGGCCCTCCGGACCCCGTCCCGGGCACCCTGCCACGCAGCAGGACCAAGGACAGAGCCCGGGATGGGGAGGCCGCCCTCCCCGGGCCCTCAGGGGCCCCGGCCGGAGCTGCTGAACTCAGCCGAGCGAGGGGAGGCTCCCTGGGCTCCAAGGAAACCATGTCCTGGTCCTTTGTCAGTGCGGCAGGCCGGGGGACCGGGCCCAGGGCCGGGGCACCCGACCCGGGGCCCGGCCGGGCCCCCGGACCCCATCCAGGGCTTCCTGCCACGCGGCAGACCCAGGGACGGATCCGGGGCTGGGCCGGCATCCTGGCATGTCCAGCTGACGGCTGAGGACCGCTAGGCCGAGGGGGGTCCCAGAATACCTTGTCCCTACCAATCCGGAGGAAAATTACCCCCATTTCTTGTAATCCGTGCACACGAGGTGACAAAGGGGACCCAGGGCGCAAAAGTGCCCGACCTCCTGGAGCCCTCGCTGGGACCTGGGAGGCGAGTGGCACCCCATCGGGACTTCCAAGGAAGTCCGGCCATCTGGTCACACCATAGGAAAGCTTTGCGGGCGACCAGATGGCCGAGGCGAGAGGGGCGACCAGATGGCCAGGAACGAAATGACGCCAATCTGTCTGCCCCGGGTGTGTAGGGCTCAGGAGCTGCGGGGGCCCCTGGGCTCCGGGACTCCGGGACTGCAGGGCTCCACAGCTGCAGGGCTCCGGGGCTCCGGGGATCCTGGGCTCCAGGGCTCGCGGGCTGCAGGGCTCCAGAGCAGCAGGGCTCCAGAGCAGCAGGGCTCTGGGGTTGCAGGGCCCGGGACCCATGGAGCCCGTCCCAGGCTCTTCCCCACGCCGCGGGTCGGAGGAGGGAGCCCCGGATGCCTGGGAGGTGTTGCCCGGGGCACATCCCATCTGGTCCCCAGGAAGGGGACCGCCAGCACAGGCAGGCGTGCCCGGGTCCTGCCTGGCCCTGTCTCAGCATGGCCAGACCTCGCGGAGGCCTGCCTGAGCAAACTCGGAGGAAAAGGCCCATCAGCGATGGGGCTGAGAGGCAGGTGCGTACCCAGGCCCCTGGGGGCCCCGGCGGGCAGGCCCGGGTCCTGCCTTCCCCGGATTCAGAACCGCCGGACCTATCGGAGGTCGTAATGTAGGAAAAAACTCGGAGAAAAGGAACCATCGGGAAGGGGCGGAGAGGCAGGTGCGTTCCTGGGCCCCTGGGGGCCCCGGCGGGCTGGCCCGGGTGCGGCCTGGCCCCGTCTCAGCATGGCCAGACCTCGCGGAGGCCTGCCTGAGCAAACTCGGAGGAAAAGGCCCATCGGCAAGGGGGCTGAGCGGCAGGTACGTACCCGGGCCCCTGGGGGCCCCGGCGGGCATGCCCGGGTCCTGCCTTCCCCTGATTCAGAATCGCAAGACCACACGGAGGTCTGACTGACCCTCTCCCTACTAATCCGGAGGAAAATTACCCCCCTTTCTTGTAATCCGTGCACTTGAGGTGACAGAGGGGACCCAAGGCGCGAAAGTGCCCGACCTCCTGGAGCCC
>NW_028241204.1:35000-61975 GCF_964263255.1 Lissotriton vulgaris
TGTCGGTGGACGGCGCCCAGGGCCGTAGCACACGACCCGGGGCCCGGCCGGGCCCCTGGGCTCCCAAGCCCGGTGGCACAGGGGAAGCCTTCCCGGGCCCTCCGGACCCCGTCCCGGGCACCCTGCCACGCAGCAGGACCAAGGACAGAGCCCGGGATGGGGAGGCCGCCCTCCCCGGGCCCTCAGGGGCCCCGGCCGGAGCTGCTGAACTCAGCCGAGCGAGGGGAGGCTCCCTGGGCTCCAAGGAAACCATGTCCTGGTCCTTTGTCAGTGCGGCAGGCCGGGGGACCGGGCCCAGGGCCGGGGCACCCGACCCGGGGCCCGGCCGGGCCCCCGGACCCCATCCAGGGCTTCCTGCCACGCGGCAGACCCAGGGACGGATCCGGGGCTGGGCCGGCATCCTGGCATGTCCAGCTGACGGCTGAGGACCGCTAGGCCGAGGGGGGTCCCAGAATACCTTGTCCCTACCAATCCGGAGGAAAATTACCCCCATTTCTTGTAATCCGTGCACACGAGGTGACAAAGGGGACCCAGGGCGCAAAAGTGCCCGACCTCCTGGAGCCCTCGCTGGGACCTGGGAGGCGAGTGGCACCCCATCGGGACTTCCAAGGAAGTCCGGCCATCTGGTCACACCATAGGAAAGCTTTGCGGGCGACCAGATGGCCGAGGCGAGAGGGGCGACCAGATGGCCAGGAACGAAATGACGCCAATCTGTCTGCCCCGGGTGTGTAGGGCTCAGGAGCTGCGGGGGCCCCTGGGCTCCGGGACTCCGGGACTGCAGGGCTCCACAGCTGCAGGGCTCCGGGGCTCCGGGGATCCTGGGCTCCAGGGCTCGCGGGCTGCAGGGCTCCAGAGCAGCAGGGCTCCAGAGCAGCAGGGCTCTGGGGTTGCAGGGCCCGGGACCCATGGAGCCCGTCCCAGGCTCTTCCCCACGCCGCGGGTCGGAGGAGGGAGCCCCGGATGCCTGGGAGGTGTTGCCCGGGGCACATCCCATCTGGTCCCCAGGAAGGGGACCGCCAGCACAGGCAGGCGTGCCCGGGTCCTGCCTGGCCCTGTCTCAGCATGGCCAGACCTCGCGGAGGCCTGCCTGAGCAAACTCGGAGGAAAAGGCCCATCAGCGATGGGGCTGAGAGGCAGGTGCGTACCCAGGCCCCTGGGGGCCCCGGCGGGCAGGCCCGGGTCCTGCCTTCCCCGGATTCAGAACCGCCGGACCTATCGGAGGTCGTAATGTAGGAAAAAACTCGGAGAAAAGGAACCATCGGGAAGGGGCGGAGAGGCAGGTGCGTTCCTGGGCCCCTGGGGGCCCCGGCGGGCTGGCCCGGGTGCGGCCTGGCCCCGTCTCAGCATGGCCAGACCTCGCGGAGGCCTGCCTGAGCAAACTCGGAGGAAAAGGCCCATCGGCAAGGGGGCTGAGCGGCAGGTACGTACCCGGGCCCCTGGGGGCCCCGGCGGGCATGCCCGGGTCCTGCCTTCCCCTGATTCAGAATCGCAAGACCACACGGAGGTCTGACTGACCCTCTCCCTACTAATCCGGAGGAAAATTACCCCCCTTTCTTGTAATCCGTGCACTTGAGGTGACAGAGGGGACCCAAGGCGCGAAAGTGCCCGACCTCCTGGAGCCCTCGCTGGGATCCGGGAGGCAAATGGCACCTCATCGGGACTTCCAGGGAAGTTCGGCCATCTGGTCGCCTCCATAGGAAAGCATTGCCGGAGACCAGATGGCCGAGGCGATCCTGGAGACCAGATGGCCGAGGGGATCCTGGAGACCAGATGGCCGAGGGGATCCCAGAGACCAGATGGCCGGGCACGAAAGTCAAGCCAGCCTATGTCACTCTGTGCCCCAACGAAAAAGTGAGCTGGCGCCAGGGTACGGGCGGGTTGGGGACCAGAGGCCCAGGGCCTAGCACCCGACCCGGGGCCCGGACGGGCCCCTGGACCCAGCCTGGGCTCTAATGCCCGGAGACGCCTGCGCACTTTGACATGCCGTCGGCCTGGAGACCTATGGGGACGACTGCCCGGGACACATGGAGCCCGTCCTGGGCACTGGCCCATGCCATCAGCCTGGAGACCCGGGGGACGACTGCCCGGGACTCATGGAGCCCGTCCTGGGCACTCGCCCATGCCGTCGGCCTGGAGACCCGGGGGACGACTGCCCGGGACGCATGGAGCCCGTCCTGGACACTCGCCCATGCCATCAGCCTGGAGACCCGGGGGACGACTGCCCGGGACTCATGGAGCCCGTCCTGGGCACTTTCACATGCCGTCGGCCTGGAGGAAGCAAGCCCCATGTGGCCTATGGAGGTGTTGCCCAGGCATCGCTTATCTGGTCCCCCATGGCAGAGGACCACCAGCCTGGGAGGGGTGTCTGGGCATACCCTGCCCCTAGTAATCCGGAGGAAAATTACCCCCCTTTCTTGTAATCTGTGCACACGAGGTGACAGAGGAGACCCAAGGCTTGAAAGTACCCGACCTCCTGGAACCCTCGCTGGGATCGGGGAGGCAAATGGCACCTCATAGGGACTTCCAGGGAAGTTTGGCCATCTGGTCGCCCTTTTGAATAGCATTGCGTGCGACCAGATGGCAGAGGGGAAAGGTGCAACCAGGTGGCCGGGACCGAAAGGACTCCCTGCTTCCCACCCCGAGCCTTCGTGGTAGGGCTGCTGCCTGCCCACACCAGGCAGGGCTCGGGGACCCAACATAAGGAATATTCAAACACCTTCGCTGCCCAACTTGCGCTAGATGGCGCTCCAACCTAAGGAAAGAGTCGTTTTGGAATTTTCAAATTGCGATTCGGTATTTACCGAATCGCAAAACGATTGTTTGATGCATCCGGCCCTATGCTTCTTTGCCAGCGGTGGTTAACCATGCAGCAGCATTTGTGATTGTATACAATTTATAAAAAAAAAAATTAAAAATACATTTTAAAAAAATGCCTCACCCTCGAAAAATAAATATTAAGGCTGGAATCCCAGGCAGTAGGAACTGATACCCAAGCAATCAAGGATAGACAACTCCTAAGGGTGCAGCAAAAAGAGCTAAGGGACTTAGCAGAAGATAGCGCCAGAGTATAGAATGTATGGTATTGGGGGTAAGCTGCTGGCCTGGCTAGACAAAAGACAAGAGAGGAAGCTGGGTTCCAGGACTACGAAATGAGGCAGGGGACAGATATGAAACAGGTGCTGAAATAGCAAGAGTTCCCCAAATATTATGAGGGGATTTATGCCTTTCGCTCGTAACATACAGAGGAGGACTGCAGAGATTTTCTATGGGATATTTCCCTGATGTGACTCTCGGAGGAGGAAAGGGAGCGACTAGAGGATGATTTGACAGCTGATGAAATCAGATCAGCAACTTGTGCAGATAAGAGGATGGCAGTGATAACAACAATCCCAAATCCTGACAAACCACACTCGCAATGTGGGTCATAATGGCCAATCTCATTACTTAATTATGAGGTGAAAGTGTTCACCAAGCTCTTGTCTACACGTTTGGCTGATGTGATCACCACTCTAATCAATCCAGACCTATCTGGGTTTATGCCCCACAGGAGCACCAGGTTAAATTTCCCTAGGTTATTTGGAATCCTACGTATAACGGAGAAAGGCCCAAAGGAGCAAGCAGTTCTACTTTCCCTCAATGCCAGTATGGCATTCAACAGCTTGGAGTGGAGATATCTCTTTGGGGCTTTAGAAAAGTTTGGTAGGGGTCCCAAGTTCATTGGGTGGGTCAGACTCCTATATGTGCAAACACTTGCAGGGTGTGGGTCAACTCTACTGTATCATGAGCATTTGCCCTGCGGAGTGGCACCAGTCAAGTCTGCCTGTTATCTCAAATTCTATTTGCGTTACCTCTGGAGCCACTCGCAGCATGGGTATGACAGGATCCTTTGAGGTGCATTACGAATTGGAACTGGTTCACCTTATTGGCCCCTGTAACAGCGTACCCTAGGTACCCAGGGCATAGGTGTTTCCAAGGCCTACCAGGGGCTGCAGCATGTATTGTGCCACCCCTGGCCTGGCCTCCATATTTTGACACAACTGGCTGATCACTCAACTGGGGTAAGTTGGTGTAATCACCTCTTACTTAGATATAGTATCCCTATATCTAACCCTAAACTTGACACATATGTTCCTATCAGCCACTCCTATGGAAGGCCTCTTCAATCCTGGAGGCAGAGTGCTTGGAAATATGTGAGATGGTGCTCTAGCATGAGCTGAGCCTGTCTGCAGCTGTCGGGAACCACTCCCTTAGCTGTTCCGGGATATTGCCATACCATATACTCTTAAGTGCATTATAATCCTCGCGGTTATTTGCTAACTTTGGTTTGGCTTTATCAAAACATGTCGAGTGAGGTGTCATACGATTTGGAATACTATCCCCTCGACAGTTCTGTTGACGGGGATAGCATTCCACCCTTCTAGAGGGACACGACATGTGTGTAGCCTATCCCCGATTAAAGTTAACCAGAGCCTCAGCATCACAAAATGGATGCTGCCACCACAGACACAAGTCTGACCTCCTGCTGCTGGGAGTCCTTCCAGCGAGGGAGGCTTGGACAAAGGGTTTCCTGCCTTGGGAGGTGCGAGCACCACCCCAGACAGGATTTGTGTATTGGGTAGGACAGGGCTGAATAGATTGAGACATGCCCGGGGCACACAAGGTGTCCCCGTGCATAAGCCAGTCCAAACCGGTCCTGGGACTTTCCAGACCCAGGCCTGGCGAGGAGCTGGACAAAGGAAAGGGGGTGTAACCGCCCCCCTCCTGGTCCCACCCAGAGGAAGGACCTAGTAGATGATCCACCCCTCACATTGGGAATAAGAGTGGGAGCAGTGCCATTGCACCTCAGATCATCCTGAATCAACTTGAAACTAAGAAGACGACTGGACTTCGACGTTCTGCTGCACAGAAGACTGAAGAGAATCTCCCTTGTGGCCTAGGAGTGGCCACCCTGTGAAAACAGGCACCACCCAGCAACTCGACATCTGCTTTGTAGCCGCCTCCCGCCAGAGCCCGAGCCCAGAGCCTGACAAGACCCAGACTCCCAAACTTCTCACCGCCCGATCCACAGTCCCTGCAAAGAAGGGACCCGTGGAGGCACCGAGTGACGTGGGACCGGACCTCTTGGAAGACACTTGAAAAGCTGACTGCTCAGCATCAGAGGCATCCTCGACGATGTGCTTTGGGGACTGAGAACCCCCACCACCGAGCAGCCCTTGCACCGAAGATCAGCCCCCCAGCATCTCCACGATCTGCATGGGGCCCTTTTGCATTGTGCCACTTGACGTGCCATCCCGGCCACTAGCCACGTGGTCAGCGGCCATCTTGGCAACGAAACCGACAAACTACACTGCGGGTCTGGTTGCTCCAGACTTGCCCTCGCTCCTGTAAAACAGAGCACCCGCTCTGAACTTGCTGGTCCGAGTGATAAGCCTTTTTCGATTCCTGCCTGGTTTGCATTATCCAAGGCCTGTTTGCTCCGATCAAGTTGCTGACACCGCCAACAGTGAGAAGCCTGCGTGGGACAGCTCGTGACCGACTCCTGGACGTCCTCAACCCCCGGTGTCTATGTGGCTGCAGAGTGAAGCTACACCTCAACGCCTGTTTGCACCCGACATCGCCTGGTTCCAATCTGGTTCCACGGTAGTCACTGGCTAGTGACTTTGAACATTGTCCCCTCTGCTTTCAGGTCTTCACAACTTCACATCCACCGGAACTCTTCACCTCGAGCCGCCTGCAGCATCTTCAGCTCCAAGCACCCGACACTACTTCGACCCTATGCACCTGCTTCCTGTGGGTGAGGTAACACAGCAACGCCAGTGTTCCCACACTGGTACACACCTCTAGGGCCTGTGTCTTAAGTTTCAGCTTTCTAGGTCATTTGGAAGGTTCCAAACTATCTAACTTTGTAACTTTTACGCACCATAGACTTAACATTGGTGAGTGCGTGCACTTTAAACACTGCACCCGAGTCCCGCGGGCCTTTCCCGACTTAGTCACTGCTAGTCGCGATCAGCTCCAGCGATTCCCAAGGCCCTAGGCCTGTTTTCGTTTCAATTGGAATCTCTTATACCACTTTCTTAGTATATGGTTTAGGTGGACCCTAGGGCTCATCCATATTGTGCAACGTTTGTGTATTTTAAACTGTGTTTTGTTTTAACGCTTGTGCTTCTGTGCTCATAAAGAGTTCAGGGGATATTTGTAGTTAATAAATATATATATATTTTGAATATATATCTGTGTGGTGCCCTTTCATTTGGTATTCAAGGGGATTGTGTATGGTAATACAGCTGGCTTCACATGCCTTTCAGAGTTTAGCCTAAGACTGCTTTGTCCACGTTACCACTAGGATAACTGGTCTATAAGGTTGACTTAGAACCAATCATCATAAGGGTTGCTTGGCATGGTACAAGGTGATCACTAGAACTAGTGAGCATCATATACCAGGCCAACTTCTCACATTGGTGAGCAGCGGATTGGGATCTGAGCTTGCTGTTGTTTTACCATTACAATCTTTGAGATTATCATTTGAAAGATCATACAGGTACCTGCTAGGTACATATAAAACAAGACTAGTATACATAAGTTCCACTGAACTTAGTTGTTGTAGAGGATAGGGAGTAGCACACCCTGACTACAACTACTAGATAGGTCTAGTAGGAAAACACCAGTGTAGGTAGATTGCAACATATCCACCCACACTAGAGCAATGTCTGGAGCAGAGGGTTCCACTGAGAATGTCTCTGTTGAGAGTGACCCTCCAAGGGCACCGTCCAAATTTGCTATCTTTTCCTTTAAGGAACTAAGGCAGCTTTGTGCCTTAAGGGGTCTGAAGACAGGGCCATCCCCTACTACAGACCACCTTAGAGAGATCTTAGACCAGTCTGAGACTCTAAAGACCTCTAAAGCAGACCCCACAGGGAATGCTGAAGGAGGCTCTCCCACTGAAGATGATAATGCAGATGCCCCTGTCCCTATAGTCCTAGTAGATGAGGAAGTCACTGGAGCTCCTCAGGTAGATCCAGAGGAGGAAGAGGAAGAAGAGACAGAAGGGGGGAGCAGTGATTCTGATGATGGTAGAGATAGCCAGGTGCTAGTCAGTAGGCTTAACCAGGCTAACTTAAGTATATTTGGGACTGAAGCAAGGATGACCTTGCCCAGGCCCCCAAGTGGACTTAACCAGGGGCATAGGAGGAGGAGGAATCACTCAGGTGAATCCAATACCTCCCAGGCCTCTAGAGGTACACATGGTCACTCCAGAAGGGAGATGACTAGCCCTCAGAGAAGAGAACATGAGGCCAAAATGAGAGAGGCTGAATTGAGGATCCAGAGACAAGAACTAGAGGTTGCCCTGGCCCAAGAGAAGCTTGCTAGAGCAAGACAGCCTAGAGAGAGTGGGGTAATAGAACCCACTGGTGGCAGCAATATCCACAAGGATAAAGACAGGTCTTTTGATAACAGAAACCTGAGTAAGATTGTGCCCCCCTACAAAGCTGGGGATGATATCCACAAATGGATGACTGCACTTGAGAGAGCCTGTAAAGTACAGCAGATCCCTTAGGAGCAGTGGGCAGCAATCTTGTGGCTCTCCTTTGAAGGTAGAGGCCGAGACAAACTCCTCACAGTTAGTGATGGGGATTCTAGAAACTACCTGGTCTTGAAGAGTGCTCTGATTGATGGGTTAGGCTTAACCACTGAACAGTACAGGTTAATGTTCAGAGATACACAGAAGACACAGACTCAGGACTGGTCTGAATTTGTTGAGTGTGCCACTAATGCGCTCTGGAGGGATGGTTGCTGGGAAGCAAGGTTACAGACTATGAAGGATTGTATAATTTGCTGATGAGAGAACAAATTTTAAATAATTGTCAGAACCAGCAGTGGCATCAACATTTGGTTGACTCAGATTTGACCTCTCCCCAAGAATTGGGAAAGAGGGCAGATAAATGGGTTAGAACCAGAGTTAAGCAAAAGAACCAGAACCAGAACCAGGGTGGTGACCAGAAGAAAACAGACCAGAAGGGTGGGGAGCAGAAAGCTAAAGACCAGAAGTCTTTAACAGGGCCCCAACCTAATGCAGAGGGTGGGTCCCAAACTTCTAAGAAGAAGAAAGAAGGTCAAAGAAAACCCTGGTGTAGTACTTGTAAAAACACCTCTCACTGGACAAGTGAGTGTAAAAAGGGTGGAGCCCCCAGCACTGCAGCCCCTAAGGCACCTGCACCCACTAGTACAGCTAGCAGTGCTGGTCCACAAACCAAGGGGGTAGTGGGTATCACTTTGGGAACTGAAGGGGATTCTGACCTAGTCAGAACCCTTACACAGGCTGTTCTGATCTGTGAGGGGGACATAGATTTGACCCCTACCATAAGCCCCAGTAATCTGGGCAAATACATACAGACACCTTTGATTAATAACAAAGTGGCTCAAGCTTACAGGGACACATGTGCCAGTGTCACCATGGTGACACCTAACTTTGTGGAACCTGGACAATACATGCCAGGCGATAATTACCTGGTGACCAATGCCAGCAATGTCACTACTACACATAGTGTGGCAGTTGTTAACTTTTCCTGGGGAGGGGTAACTGGCCTAAAAAGAGTTGTGGTTAGTGCTGATCTCCCAGTTGAATGTTTGTTGGGCAATGACCTGGAGAGCTCTCTATGGTCAGAAGTTGAGTACAGGACTCATGCAGAGATGTTAGGGATATCATCACATGTCCTTGCTGTGACCAGGTCACAGGCCAAAAAGTGCCTCTCTGAACCTCAGGTCTTGGATCCTGGAACAATGGTCCAAGCACCTTCTAAGAAGAAGAACAGGAGGGTAAAGGCTGTGCCTTCCCAACTGCCTACAAGTGAGGATCAGGCTTCACAGGAAGCTGGTCTTGAGACCCCTGAAGGAACTGTCTCTGAAGAACTTGAACCTGACCAGGTTGAGTTTCTGGGGACAGGGGGACCTTCTAGGGCAGACTTGGGGCAGGCTCAGTTAACCTGTCCTTCTCTTGAACCCCTCAGACAGCAGGCTGCTGCTGAGGCTGCTGGGAATGCTCAAGGTGCCCATAAAGTATATTGGGATGATGGACTCCTTTATTCAGAGGGTAGAGACCCCAAGCCTGGTGCAACCAGGAGGTTGGTTATACCTCTGCAATTTAGGGGCTTCCTACTCACCTTGGCCCATGATATTCCTTTAGCAGGACACCTAGGCCAGAATAAGACTTGGGACAGGCTTGTCCCTCACTTTCACTGGCCTCACATGTCTGAAGACACCAAGGAGTTTTGTCGCTCCTGTGTAACCTGCCAAGCCAGTGGTAAAGCAGGTAGCACCACAAAGGCCCCCCTGATACCACTACCTGTGGTGGGGGTTCCCTTTGAAAGAGTGGGGATTGATATTGTAGGTCCAATGGATCCCCCTACAGCATCTGGGCACAGATTCATACTGGTGGTGGTGGACCATGCCACCAGGTACCCAGAGGCAATTCCACTTAGGACCACAACAGCCCCTGTTGTGGCCATGGCCTTACTTGGAGTTTTCTCCAGAGTGGGGTTTCCTAAGGAGGTAATATTTGACAGAGGTGCCAACTTCATGTCAGGATATTTGACAGCTATGTGGAAGGAATGTGGTGTCAACTACAAGTTCACCACTCCTTACCATCCACAATGTAATGGGCTTGTTGAAAGATTTAACAAGACCCTAAAGGGTATGATCAAAGGATTACCTGAAAAGCTCAGGCGAAGATGGGACATCCTTCTACCCTGCCTTTTGTTTGCTTACAGAGAGGTCCCTCAAAAGGGGGTTGGCTTCAGCCCCTTTGAATTGTTGTTTGGGCACCCTGTAAGAGGACCCCTATGTCTAGTGAAGGAAGGATGGGAGTTACCTCTCAAAAAGCCTAAACAGGACATAGTGGACTATGTACTTGGTCTCCGCTCCAGGATGGCTGAATACATGGAAAAGGCATCCAAAAACCTTGAGGCTAGCCAAGAATTACAGAAAGCTTGGCATGACCAAAAGGCTGTCTTGGTTGAGTTTCAGCCAGGACAGAAGGTATGGGTGTTGGAGCCAGTGGCCCCAGCAGCACTCCAAGACAAATGGTCTGGACCCCATACAATTCTGGAAAAGAAGGGAGAGGTTACCTACTTGGTGGACCTAGGATCTCCCAGGAGCCCCCACAGGGTGCTCCATGTCAACAGACTAAAGGCATATGTCAACAGGGAAGACAAGGGCTTGCTCATGGCTACAGATGAGGGACAGGAGGAAGAGAGTGACCCTCTCCCAGACCTGCTCACTCAGAACCCTGAGGATGGCTCTGTCGATGGTGTGGCCTTAGATGGCAGCCTCACTGAACACCAGCAACATGACTGTAGACAAGTTCTGCAGGCATACAGGCATATGTTCTCTTTGACACCCAGTCAGACTAACTGGTGTACCCATGTGGTGGACACTGGTGACAGTCTTCCTGTAAAAAGCAAGATTTACAGGCAACCTGACCACGTCAGGGACTGTATAAAGACTGAGGTGCAAAAGATGCTAGAATTAGGTGTCATTGAGCCTTCAGAGAGCCCCTGGGCTAGCCCAGTGGTTCTGGTCCCCAAACCTCACACCAAAGATGGCAAGAGAGAGATTAGGTATTGTGTGGATTACAGAGGACTCAATGCTGTCACCAGGACAGATGCACACCCTATTCCAAGGGCAGATGAGCTCATTGACAAGTTGGCTTCTGCCAAATATTTGAGCACATTTGACTTGACAGCTGGCTACTGGCAAATCAGGTTAGCTGAGGAGTCTAAAGCCAAAACTGCAATTTCTACCCCAGGTGGGCATTATCAATTTGTGGTAATGCCCTTTGGTTTGAAAAATGCACCTGCCACCTTCCAAAGGTTGGTGAATCAAGTCCTTACTGGGTTGGATGACTTTTGCGCAGCATATCTGGATGATATTGCTGTCTTCAGCTCCACCTGGGAGGATCACCTGGTCCACCTGAAGGAAGTGCTTGAGGCTCTGCAGAAGGCAGGCGTCACTATCAAGGCAACAAAGTGCCAGATAGGGCAGAGTAAGGTTGTATACCTGGGCCACCTTGTAGGTGGAGGCCAAGTTCAACCACTGGAGAGTAAGATCCAGACTGAGGTTCCGTGACGGTTCCGTGACGACTTGAACCCGTGTTTTCAAGTTTGTCGGAAATACATAATATTGGTATCAGTGAACCGCAAATGATCCATTTAGTATATCCTAGTGTTTTCGCTACGCTACGAGCAAGAGCACTCCTTCCATTGACATATTTCTGATATACCCACGGCATCCATCTTAGATCATGGCCGCCATTTTGTGTTTCCTTGCCCTCACATATGCAATAGCCTCTGATCACTTCATTCACTCCACTTTGATTAAGGACACGTAGCCGTAGCCGGAGATTCACCTCTTACATGACACGTGCACCTTAAACCAGATCACGCTGTAGCTGCATGATTCGACAAAGGCTGCCTCCTCTGCCCGAGGCCAGTCCTGCCAAACTGGTCTTCGTGTCCATTGTACCTGATCATGATTAGGCGGCCGAAGCCGGTAGCCTTGCCCATTTACAATCCACAAACATCCCTTATCCCGCTTTTCTATCTTCCACACCTGGCTCTGTTTCTTTCTTTCTGAATCTTTATTAGGGGGAGGTAACGAACTTTACGATGAGGCGGTCCGGGTCCTGAATGCAATATTGACAGGGAATTGTGACAAACTAGTGGGAACCCCTCTTTTCGCAATGTTTGGCCTCAGATATTATCGACGGTTCCTGTGTAACACCAAATATTTATTGTTTTAGACACAAGGGTTTTGGGAATGTATTACATGTAAAGAATTTGCCCCTAGCATAAAAAACCGTATATAAGGAGCAGCCCTCTTTGTACAAATCGAACAGGCTCCTAGTCTCTGCCCGTGTGTAGATTCTGTGACTTCTGTGTCCCTGCAGTAATAAACCTTTGGTCTTTGACGCCACCATCGAGAAGCCCGTGTTTCTGTTCATTTGTGCACCAAGGCAGGTGGAACTCCGGGGTCTTCGGGTGTTGTACCCTGACACCTCTGGACGGAACCAAAAAGTCCAGAACTCCAATTGGCGCCCAACGTGGGGCGACGTCATTCGGTACCGGTCCAAAAGCCTGAAGAGTTCGAGAAGCTTCGTGTGAAGATTCCTGAGGGAGGCGCCCCACTTCATCGATCCCGGCATATCGCAAAAGTGGCCCGAAGTTCTCTTCCACGAGGGTTTCCCGTTCAGGACGGCTGCAGTGGGCCGTTGCCTTGACCGTCGCCCTGTCTTGGACCCGAAGTGGTGCAGTCCTTAGTACGGCGAAACGTGACGGGTTTCTCCTTGGTGACGTCTTCAGTGACTCAGTTAAGTATTTAGTGATAGCTAGCTGGTTACTTTTGTGAGGATTGTTAAAAATCCTTGATCGGTTCTTGGTTTGGTTTGGTTTTGTCAGATTATCACTGGTTGTTCTAGTTACGATAATCTATTTGGTTTAGTTTTGGGTATCGATACATCAGTTCGTTTTGGTAGGCCTAAGTTCTTGGTTCGAGTGCACATATTTGTTCCGTGTTTTGTTTGTTTTGTGTTCCGGACTGAAAATGGTAAGTCGGAAAATGTTGTCTTGTTTTGGTTGCAACCGTGACTCACGATTGGAGGACTCTTGTCTGGTTCCTCCGATTGGGACTCCCCTATATGATTTATATTGCAAATATGGCGTGGGTCCTATAACTTATAATGAGATATGGGTCCGCTATTGTAAGAAGGATGGTGTCCTTAGTTGGCCACTGCATGGTAGTTTTGAACAAGAGATTCTCGACA
The DNA here is from genome assembly GCF_964263255.1 of Lissotriton vulgaris. NCBI lineage: Eukaryota > Metazoa > Chordata > Amphibia > Caudata > Salamandridae > Lissotriton > Lissotriton vulgaris. Next base: position 47,818 of record NW_028241204.1, read on the forward strand.
ATTTAGAAGAGAAATTGTTCAAAAAGAAAGCCCGGCCGGCAATGTTTGATTCCTTCCGTTATTGGCGGAAAGAATCCAAACAGAGAGAAATGAGAAGGTTGAAGAAAGAGCAGAAAGAACAAGAAGAGTTAACTCTAGAACAAGCGACTAAACAGTTGCAGGCTAACGAGTGTGAGAAGGTCATAGATGTAGCCATTAGAGAGCATAACTTAGCGATTGACAAGTGCTATCCTGCCTTGCCATCAAAAATGGCTAAGATACTGGAGGACTCCGAAAACGATCCTCTGCTATCTTATCTGTTACGGTCACCTCCACCGTATGCACAAGGTGCTACGACTCCACTCGTCCCGAATGTTCAATTGCCGGTTGCTGGACAACCTGGTGCTCCTGCTCCTATCCCTCAGAATCAAGTTCCTGTACTTCCAGTGGTGAATGTAAATGTTCCTACAGCTCCTCCTCTTCCTACACTGCCAACCCCTATACCTACCCCTGTACCTACTGCTCCAGAAACTATTTTCCTCGATACTCCTACTGCTTCCTCATCTATTCCTACCTCCACTGCATTCTCTATGTCTGCGAGTGTACTAACTCCACTTTCTGTTCGTCGAAGAATCACTGATTCGGTTACTAATATGCTGTCTCCTATATATAAAACTTTGATTAAGACTCCTACTCCTGACTCTGTTCAGAGACGGAGTCAGCTTCCAAGTACTGAGGAACGGGGAGTTTTAGATTCCACGGCTCTCAGATGGATTTCGAAGGGTAGAAGATATAGTACAAGAGATGTGCTAGACACATTTATGCAGTGGGGAGAACCAACGCAACGATACGTCTTTGATGAGATGTGCTCGTTGTTACGTGAAGAGATAGAAGAAGACGATGTCGAATCAGATTTGGAAGATTTAATTAGGGTTCAAAAGGAGTTTGCTGCTGGAATGATAGTGGGTGAGAATATAAAGCAAGCGATGGAACTCATTTTAAGTTTTAGGAATGATCCATCTCTTCGTTCACCGAGAGATTTAGAGAAAGGTAAAATGAAGCTAAGTCGCCAATATCCTATGAGGGAGGTTCCTCCAATTTGGCGCGAAGCTGTGCAAGCTGACGCACCGAATGGTGTTGTAGCTGCTCCAGCACAGTTCCAACGAGTGTGGATACACATTCCATGGAAGCGAGCAGAAGTGTTAGCAGTGAAACAGGCCTTGCCAGATCCGCGTAAGAATCCAGCCGGATATTACAAGGAATTAACACAGACAGTTGAGGCTTGTATAATGAACTTAGCCGACATTGATATGTTGTTTGGTAATGTAGTTCCGCAACCAGTGTGGGCTAAAATTCGTAGAGAGGATCATCAGGCTGCTTTAGGTGGTGATTGGGCAGCTATCACTGCAGCAGATAATCAACAAATAGGTGGTGCGAAACCTGAACCTTTGATCGCTAATCTGCCAGGTAGAATAATTGATCTAATGAAGACTCTGATGCCAGCATTGCGTGTTAATTGGGACAAGTTGTCAGCATGTAGGCAAAAGAAAGACGAAAGTGTCTCGGACTTCTTCACGAGGTTCGAAGAGACTTTTGTGGATCATAGTGGTCAGGACATGAGTACAGAAGGAGGGCAAAGACTGTTTGTAGATAAATTTGTGCATAATTTGTTACCTGAATTATGCAATAAATTAAAAGACTCAGAAAGTGCGTGGGCTGTATCTACGACAGCGCAAATACTTGCGACTGCACAGTACTACGAAAATAGAGATAAAGAGGAAAAGGAAAAATCAGAAAAGAAAACGAAAGATTTAAAAACTAAAGTTCTTTTGCAGCAGGCGTATCCGCCTCGCGCGAATCAGACTAATACGCAGCAAAACTCATACCAAAGGACAGATTATAGTACATCAAGACCTCAATATCAATGGAATCAGTGCGCGTACTGCAAGAAAGAGGGTCACTATAAAAATGAATGTCCGATCTTAGCGCAAAATAATGCAGCAGCAGCTCAGAGAGGTCGTGGTGGTTTTGTGCAGAATTCTAGAGGACGAGGACGAGGTGCTATGCCTCCACAAACGAATGATCGTCCCTCCAATCACTTTGATCAGAGAAATGGACAATCTGTTCAGCAAAATAGATCTCAGCAATATCTTGTTGAAGATTATTGTGAAGTAGAAGAGGGTTTTCAACAAAATGGGTACTAGGACAGCCATGGACAGAGAGAGGGAGTAGTATCAGTTCCAGTGGATCAGAGTGGGCCTTATGTCGCAGTAGCAACATCAGGTGTAGTCGAACCGTTTCTGTTGGATACTGGTGCCGCAAAAAGTTCTATCATGCATGCGAAACTCCCTGGCGCACCTTTGTCTGGCTCAACAAATGTTTCCGTAGGTTTTTCAGGCGCCCCTGTGTACAACCCGATATCTGGTCCTTTGTCTATTTCTGTTGGACCGTGCCAATTGAAAGCACCCCTGATTTTGACGACAGGTTGTAATGAAAATCTGCTTGGTTTAGATTTGTTAAAACGACTATATGCGACATTGTACTGTTCTCCGGAAGGAGTACAGCTTACATTGGGTAAAAATATCACCTCTCCGATGTACTTGTCAATGGACGCACTCCCGTCGGAGCTACGTTCACTCCCTGATTCTCTTTGGGCGACTGGTCCTAATGATGTAGGTCTCCTAGAAATTCCACCGTATGTAGTAACTTTGAAAGCAAATGTGAAATTTCCAAGAATTCCCCAGTATAAAATATCGAGTGAAGGTGAGCGTGCACTTTTATTGATTGTGCAAGACTTGATTAAGAAGGGTGTAGTTGAGGAAACTAGAGGAAATGTCTGTAACAGTCCTGTATTACCGATTCTGAAGCGAACTGACCCTACAAAACCTCCAGTTTATAGGTTTGTCATAGACCTTAGAGAAGTTAATAAGATTGTAATTCCGCAGTTTCCTGTAGTACCAGACATTACTGCCTTGTTAACATTGATTCCTGCTACAGCTACATGGTTCTCAGTTATTGACCTAAAGAATGCCTTCTTTAGCATTCCGATAGCCGAAGAAAGTAGGGATATTTTCGGCTTCTGTTTAGGAGGTCGAAGTTTCAGATTTAAACGCGCTCCACAAGGCTATTGTGAAAGTCCATCCATTTATAGTCAAGCTTTAAAAAGTCAGCTAGATTCCTTTGTCCTTCCTCCAGGTTCTGCCCTAGTACAGTACGTAGACGATCTTTTAGTGGCTGCCGATGACAAGGAAACTTGCAAAGCAGCTACAATTTCCCTATTGCATCATTTGTCTAATTTGAATCATAAGGTGTCTCCTTCCAAGATGCAATACTGCTGCCAAGAAGTGACCTACCTAGGTCATCTCTTGTCAAAGGAGGGAAGGAAGTTGACCCCAGAAAGAATAAAAGCCATTACGCAGATGAGTGTTCCACGCACACAGAGAGAGGTACGTGCCTTCCTAGGTATTACCTCTTACTGTAGGCAGTGGATCCCAAATTTTTCTCTTTTAGCAAAACCATTGGTAGCTTTGACTGGGAAAAATGTTTCGAGTCCGGTGCCATGGTCTGATGAATGTCAAGAGAGTTTTACTGAATTACGAAAAGCATTGTGTTCAGCTCCTGTATTAGGTACACCTGATTACAGCAAGCCATTCACGCTCTACGTTCACGAAAGAGAAGGTTGCGCGTTGAGTGTTCTGACACAGAAATTTGGTGATAAACAACGCCCTTGTGCGTATTTTTCATCAACATTAGATCCGGTAGCCAGAGCGTTACCTAGTTGTTTGAGGGCTACAGCGGCAGCTGCAGCTTCCATTCGACAATCTGCTGGTTTGGTGATGAACAATATGCTAGTGGTCATGGTTCCTCATGCAGTGGATACACTCATGAACCGAACGAAGACACAACACCTTACTAGTGCGAGATTATCTGGTTACGAGCTGACATTATTAGTGAGTCATATTCAGATCAAAAGATGCAATGTATTGAATCCAGCAACATTGTTGCCGACTGATCAAGAGTCGAGTGATTCTGAGCCACATGACTGTTATTTCAAAACGGAGGAAGAGACAAAAGGACGTATCGATTTGAAAGATACTCCCCTGTCCGACCCAGATGGTACGCTATATGTGGACGGGTCATGTTTTAAATTGGAGAATGGTGATGTGACTGCTGCCTACGCGGTAACGACTTTGAAGACGATTGTGGAGACTGCAAGAGTGAGTCAGAATTCTGCCCAAGCTGCAGAATTAATAGCTCTAACGAGAGCGTGTGTTTTAGCTAAGGGAAAGAGAGTGAATGTGTTTACAGATAGTCAGTACGCATTTGGCGTGGCCCATAGTTTTGGCCGGTTGTGGAGAGAAAGAGGTTTCATTACGTCCCATGGGACTAAGATCCAACATGGTCAGCTAGTTAACGACTTGTTGGAATCTCTAACCTTGCCGACTGAAGTTGCGATTGTGAAGTGCAGTGCTCATAAAGCAATCACGGATGATGTTGGTCGTGGGAATGCCTTTGCTGATGAAACTGCTAAACAGACAGCTAGAGACACGATGAGTAGAATGTACGTTGCTACGTCTGCAAGATGGATTGCTGAGTCTGGAATGTGTGAGGACACTATGGAAAGTGTGAAAGAGATTCAGAAAGAAGCGACTGAGGAAGAGAAACGTGTATGGAGAGAAAGTACGGGCAAGTTGGACTCGAATGGATGTTGGATTGATTTGACAGAACAGCAGCGTTGGATGTTGCCTGATGCATATGTGCTTGCAGTAGTGACGATGGCGCATGGAGTAGCGCATATAAGTTCTAAAGGGATATGTAAGATGTTGGCTCCGGTCTGGAAGAATGAGGGAATCAGTAAGTGTGCAGAGAAAGTGGTGAAAAATTGTATGGTGTGCTTGATGCATAATCCTGGCAAGGGAATTCCAACTCCAGCTGGTCATTTCGCTCCTCCTTCCTGCCCCTTTGAAGTGATTCAGTTAGACTTCATTCACATGGAACGCTGCAACAATTTAAAATACGTCCTGGTGGTAGTTTGTGCTTTTTCCAGGTGGATAGAAGCATACCCACTAAAAGACAACACTGCCCTATCAACTGCCAAAATTCTTCTCAAGGAATTTTTCCCTAGGTATGGAATGCCACGGATTGTATGGTCAGATAACGGAAGTGAGTTTATAGGGAAAGTTATGCAGAGTGTGTGTGCCGGCCTAGGATTGAAACAAAAATTCCATAGTGCAAACCATCCCCAATCTGCTGGTTTAGTCGAGGGTTACAATGGCACTCTGAAGCTTAAGATAGCCAAAATACAAGCATCCACAGGTTTAGCCTGGCCAGACGCACTTCCTTTGGCCTTGTTATCAACGAGAGCAACAGTGCATTCTAGAATAGGGCTTTCTCCATACGAGATTGTGTTTGGCCGCCCGGCAAATATCTGGGGTGTGCCAAGGCCTAAACAATTTTGCTCCATTGAATATCCTATGTTGATAGACTACCTTTACGACTTGACTGCTAAATTAAGTCTTATTCATCAACAGGTCTTTGATGCTTTGCCAAAACCTCCGGAGAGTCCAGGGCATCAGCTGAAACCCGGCGACCACGTGGTGGTCAGAAACTTCGCGAGGACAAAGAATCTTCAGCCTCGCTACATCGGCCCCTTCCAGGTCCTGCTGGCAACGAGGACAGCCGTACGTGTCGCTGGCCGAAAACACTGGATTCACGCTTCTCACGTAAAGCGTGCTCCGTTGCCGCTGCCTTACGACGACTGGGTGAAGAAGGGAATTGGTGCCTCCGAATCTGAAATCACTCCGAAATTTATCCCTTTCAGCGATGCCGATTTGATTACTGACACTTTGAAACTTGACTCTCCTCCTGAAAAGACTCCTTTGAACACTGAACATTTGTCTCCAGCATCAGAAGAAACTTTGCTATCTGCGAACTTAAACTCTGCAACAGCTGCTAGTGATACACTATTTTCCGATCAGACAGTACCAGCGAAGCAGAAATACAACCTTAGAAGCCATAAAAAGGACAAATAAAGCAGGCAACTGCATATTGTGATTTTGATATATTGAACCTTTTGCCTTCAGCCAGGAAGTTTGCTATTGTTTATTGTTTTTAAAATTGCCTTGCCGTCTGGGTAGCCGTAGGGTCGTGGCTGTGTGCCTAGTTTGAATTTGCAGGGGTCTGACACAAGGTCGATCTTTCTGTTGGTTCTGGGAACTCCCAGGGCTGATAGAGGCATTTTCATCTACGTACACATCATCAGTGGTCGCGAGCGGATTGTAGAAGATGGAGCTTCCTGCGCTGCAACGAAAGAATGTGATTTACGTTCGCAGAAACAGACTTAATAGAATTCTTCACAGCAAATGTTTCTTGATGCAATGTGCCGTTACATTTTTGATTGTTTTAGCAACATTGGTGGGTGGAATCGTCTTTAGCATAAGTTTGATTTTTGTGCCAGTTTCTACAGTACCTCCCCTTGATCCTGCTATTTCTACTGTTTCTTCTATACACTCTTTTCACTCGTTTCCGGAACATGAGCAAGCCAGACGCTCAGAATTCACCAACAACACTTTTGTACAGCTCTTGCACCAACACCAACTGGTAGTTAACACTACAGACTGCTGGGTGTGTGGCTTGATACCTCACACTATGGATAAAGGTATTCCCTATTTGGTTTTGCCTTACAGCTATAATGGATCATTTCAGGCCTTCCAAACCATCTTTGCTTATGCCCTTGAAACTTATCCTCCACGTCCGCCACGTTCCACTAAATATAACTCTGCTAACAAAGCTTTAGTCCAGGGAATTATTGACATGGTCAAGGACGTCAATAATACTCCATCATACCCTAGAGACGAATTGCGAGTATATTTAAGTTGGAATACTTCAGAGTATCGCCTTAGTTTAGGAGAAAGCAAGCGTAAAAGCTCAACTCCAATCTGGGTCGTACCTCACCGAGGTCAGGTCTGTTTGCAAGGTAATGGGAGAAATCCGAGAGCTCAGCTAGGGAGGAGTGAGTGCGTAGAGACTTATGTGTTTCCGGCTAACTCTTCCCCTGCCTTTCTTACTGCTAGGGGTACCTATTTCATTTGTCGAGACAGAGCTTATACATGGTTGCCTGCCGACTTCTCAGGATCATGTTATATTGCTCGATTATTGCCTCCGACATACACTGCTTCACCTGATTACCACAGAACAAGAGTAGCGAGAGGTGTCTTCAGCAAGGAAGATACCGCTGGTCAGGAAGCCGGAGACTTCTTCAAAGGCTTCCTTCCGTTCTGGGGACCTATGGCCAATAGTAGAAACATACGTCAGCTAACACGGGTAGTTGAATCTACTATTACTGAAACTGCTGGTGCCCTTAGCAATCTGACAGCTGAGCTTCAGGCGGATAGGCTTATGACGTTGCAGAACCGTATGGTTCTAGACGTTATACTTGCAGATCGAGGTGGGGTATGCAGAATGATCCAATCGAGCTGCTGTGTCTTTATTCCTAATAATGCTCCAACAGTCTATGAGGCGATCTCTAAGTTGCACAAGATTTCAGACTCCATACATGTAGACAAGGGAAACTGGTCCTTCATGGAGTGGTTTTGGACTCTGATCTCAGCGTGGGGATGGAAGGTTCTAATGGTCATTGGTGTCATCCTAGTATTCCTATTCTCATGTTGTCTGATTATCCAGTGTGGTCCTGCTCTGTGTAGTCTTTGTGCTGCGACTTGTCTCAGAAAACCACCTGCGTTTGGAGAAAAGACACGAGAAAGGATGATGATACAACAACATGTCACTGACCTGATGAGCATAGAACTAGATTCTGACATAGACTGAGTAATTGCCTATGTAAGGGCAAAAGGAGGGTCTGAGGTTCCGTGACGGTTCCGTGACGACTTGAACCCGTGTTTTCAAGTTTGTCGGAAATACATAATATTGGTATCAGTGAACCGCAAATGATCCATTTAGTATATCCTAGTGTTTTCGCTACGCTACGAGCAAGAGCACTCCTTCCATTGACATATTTCTGATATACCCACGGCATCCATCTTAGATCATGGCCGCCATTTTGTGTTTCCTTGCCCTCACATATGCAATAGCCTCTGATCACTTCATTCACTCCACTTTGATTAAGGACACGTAGCCGTAGCCGGAGATTCACCTCTTACATGACACGTGCACCTTAAACCAGATCACGCTGTAGCTGCATGATTCGACAAAGGCTGCCTCCTCTGCCCGAGGCCAGTCCTGCCAAACTGGTCTTCGTGTCCATTGTACCTGATCATGATTAGGCGGCCGAAGCCGGTAGCCTTGCCCATTTACAATCCACAAACATCCCTTATCCCGCTTTTCTATCTTCCACACCTGGCTCTGTTTCTTTCTTTCTGAATCTTTATTAGGGGGAGGTAACGAACTTTACGATGAGGCGGTCCGGGTCCTGAATGCAATATTGACAGGGAATTGTGACAAACTAGTGGGAACCCCTCTTTTCGCAATGTTTGGCCTCAGATATTATCGACGGTTCCTGTGTAACACCAAATATTTATTGTTTTAGACACAAGGGTTTTGGGAATGTATTACATGTAAAGAATTTGCCCCTAGCATAAAAAACCGTATATAAGGAGCAGCCCTCTTTGTACAAATCGAACAGGCTCCTAGTCTCTGCCCGTGTGTAGATTCTGTGACTTCTGTGTCCCTGCAGTAATAAACCTTTGGTCTTTGACGCCACCATCGAGAAGCCCGTGTTTCTGTTCATTTGTGCACCAAGGCAGGTGGAACTCCGGGGTCTTCGGGTGTTGTACCCTGACACCTCTGGACGGAACCAAAAAGTCCAGAACTCCAAGACCATCAAGGACTGGTCCCCTCCAACTACCCAGACTCAGGTCAGAGCTTTCTTGGGCCTGACTGGGTACTACAGGAAGTTTGTTAAGAACTATGGGTCCATTGTGACTCCTCTTAATGATCTGACATCTAAGAAGATGCCCAGAAAGGTTCAGTGGACAGAAAACTGTCAAAAGACATTTGATGACCTGAAGAAGGCCATGTGCTCTGCACCTATCCTGAAGAGTCCTGACTACTCAAGAGAGTTCATTGTCCAAACAGATGCTTCTGAGTTGGGAGTGGGAGCAGTGCTTTCACAGCTTAATGTAGATGGCCAGGACCAGCCCATTGCTTTTATTAGCAGAAGGCTGACCCCCAGAGAAAAACGTTGGTCAGCTATTGAGAGGGAGGCCTTTGCTGTGGTGTGGACCCTGAAGAAGTTGAGACCATACTTGCTTGGTACTCACTTCAAGATTCAGACCGACCATAAGCCCCTCTTACGGCCTAATCAGATGAAGGGTGAAAACCCCAAACTACTCAGGTGGTCCATTTCCCTACAGGGGATGGACTTTACAGTGGAGCACCGCCCAGGGACTGACCATGGCAACGCAGATGGTCTCTCCAGGTACTTCAACTTAGAACATGAAGACACAACTGGTCGAGGTTAGTCTAATGTCCCAGCGTTTGGGGGGGGGTTGTGTAGGAGAGTAGGGTCTGCTATCCTATGGTCACCCCAAGTTTTTGCTTTTTGCTTCACTGGTTTATGACTTAATGTGGCTGTGGGCCTGCTAATCAGACCCACAGCCTGCTGTTCTCTCTCTAAATTACAGCCAATGCACCCTAGGTGCATTACGAATTGGAACTGGTTCACCTTATTGGCCCCTGTAACAGTGTACCCTAGGTACCCAGGGCATAGGTGTTTCCAAGGCCTACCAGGGGCTGCAGCATGTATTGTGCCACCCCTGGCCTGGCCTCCATATTTTGACACAACTGGCTGATCACTCAGCTGGGGTAAGTTGGTGTAATCACCTCTTACTTAGATATAGTATCCCTATATCTAACCCTAACCTGGACACATATGTTCCTATCAGCCACTCCTATGGAAGGCCTCTTCAATCCTGGAGGAAGAGTGCTTGAAAATATGTGAGATGGTGCTCTAGCATGAGCTGAGCCTGTCTGCAGCTGTCGGGAACCACTCCCTTAGCTGTTCCAGGATATTGCCATACCATATACTCTTAAGTGCATTATAATCCTCGCGGTTATTTGCTAACTTTGGTTTGGCTTTATCAAAACATGTCGAGTAAGGTGTCATACGATTTGGAATACTATCCCCTCGACAGTTCTGTCGACGGGGATAGTATTCCACCCTTCTAGAGGGACACGACATGTGTGTAGCCTCAGCATCACAAAATGGATGCTGCCACCACAGACACAAGTCTGACCTCCTCCTGCTGGGAGTCCTTCCAGCGAGGGAGGCTTGCACAAAGGGTTTCCTGTCTTGGGAGGTGCGAGCACCAACCCAGACAGGATTTTGTGTATTGGGTAGGTCAGGGCTGAATAGATTGAGACATGCCCGGGGCAACAAGGTGTCCCCGTGCATAAGCCAGTCCAAACCGGTCCTGGGACTTTCCAGACCCAGGCCTGGCGAGGAGCTGGACAAAGGAAAGGGGTGTAACCGCCCCCCTTCCTGGTCCCACCCAGAGGAGGGACCTAGTAGATGTTCCACCCCTCAGATTGGGAATAAGAGTGGGAGCAGTGCCATTGCACCTCAGATCATCCTGAATCAACTTGAAACTATGAAGACCACTGGACTTTGACGTTCTGCTGCACAGACGACTGAAGAGAATCTCCCTTGTGGCCTAGGAGTGGCCACCACGTGAAAACAGGCACCAACCAGCAACTCGACATCTGCTTTGTAGCCGCCTCCCGCTGGAGCCTGAGCCCAGAGCCTGACAAGACCCAGACTCCCAAACTTCTCACCGCCCGATCCACAGTCCCTGCAAAGAAGGGACCCGTGGATGCACCGAGTGACGTGGGACCGGACCTCTTGGAAGACACCCGAAAAGCTGACTGCGTAGCATCAGAGGCATCCTCGATGTTGTGCTTTGGGGACTGAGAACCCCCACCAACGAGCAGCCCTTGCACCGAAGATCAGCCCCCCAGCATCTCCACGATCTGCGTGGGGCCCTTTTGCATTGTGCCACTCGACGCGCCATCCCGGCCACTAGCCACGTGGTCAGCGGCCATCTTGGCAATGAAACGGACAAACTACACTGCGGGTCTAGTTGCTCCAGACCTGCCCTCGCTCCTGTAAAAGGGAGCACCCGCTCTGACCTTGCTGGTCCGAGTGATAAGCCTTTTTTGATTCCTGCGTGGCTTGCATTAGCCAAGGCCTGTTTGCTCCGATCAATTTGACGACACTGCCAACAGTGAGAAGCCTGCGTGGGACACCTTGTGACCAAATCCTGGACGTCCTCGACCCCCGGTGTCTACGTGGCTGCAGAGAGAAGCTACACCTCAATTCCTGTTTGCACCCGACATCGCCTGGTTCCCATCTGGTTCCACAGTAGCCACTGGCTAGTGACTTTGAACATTGTCCCCTCTGCTTTCAGGTCTTCACAACTTCAGATCCACCCTTGGATCCACCGGAACTCTTCACCTCGAGCCGCCTGCAGCATCTTCAGCTCCAAGCACCATCGACCAGCGTGATGAAACCCGACACTACTTCGACCCTATGCACCCGCTTCCTGTGGGTGAGGTAACACAGCAACGCCGGTGTTCCCACACTGGTACACACCTCTAGGGCCTGTGTCTTAAGTTTCAGCTTTCTAGGTCACTCGGAAGGTTCCGAACTATCTAACTTTGTAACTTTTACGCACCATAGACTTAAAATTGGTGAGTGCGTGCACTTTAAACACTGCACCGAGTCCCGCGGGCCTTTCCCGACTTAGTCACTGCTAGTCGCGATCAGCTCCAGCGATTCCCAAGGCCCTAGGCCTGTTTCCGTTTCGATTGGTATCTCTTATACCACTTTCTTAGTATATGGTTTAGGGGGCCCCTAGGGCTCATCCATATTGTGCAACCTTTGTGTATTTTAAACTGTGTTTTGTTTAACGCTTGTGCTTCTGTGCTCATAAAGAGTTCAGGGGATATTTGTAGTTAATAAATATATATATATATATATTTTGAATATATATCTGTGTGGTGTCCTTTCATTTGGTATTCAAGGGGATTGTGTATGGTAATACAGTTGGCTTCACATGCCTTTCTGAGTTTAGCCTAAGACTGCTTTGTCCACGTTACCACTAGGATAACTGGTCTATAAGGTTGACTTACAACCAGTCATCATAAGGGTTGCTTGGCATGGTACAAGGTGATCACTAGAACTAGTGAGCATCATATACCAGGCCAACTTCTCACAAAGGAGGACTGGCAGTACCAGATATTCGTGGTTATTATTGGGCAGCCCAGTTGGTGAATGTGAATGGATGGGTATTCGAAGACAGGAAGGACCTAGCGTATAGGGTGGATAGATTGGCTATGAGAGAGAGGCCCACAGGCTTTACTTTGTACTAAGCAAGTAGGTAAGAACCTTACGCCGCACACTACTACAATGATTAGGTCATGGGTTGCAGCGACAAGGTACTTGGGATGGGAGGGCAAGCTCACAGAAATGACACCTCTATGGGTGGGCAATGCTCTGAAGGAAATAAGCAAGCCTGGGGGGTGTTTGCCAAATGGGAACTACTGGGGCTGGAGACCCTGGGAGACATTTAGAGGGGGCAGGCATACATCACATTTGCTGATCTGAAAAGGGAATATGACATGGGGAAAGGAGAGTGGCTTAAATTTATTCAGTTAGGACATGCCCTACAAAGGTGTCTCAGGGAGAGAGAGACCCTGGCTGCTGCTTCTCCGTTAGAGGAAAGGCTATTGACAGTGCCCCTGCAGGACAAAACCATATCTCATATCTACCAAAAGATAACTAATAATGCCTCAGACCCATCAGGCACCCTCCGGACAGCATGGGAAAGCGACGTGGGTCCTTTTGAAGAAGAGGAATGGGTAGAGGTGCTCCGGACCCCAAGAGAAGTGGCGATACACGTAAGGTTCTGACTAATAACAGCTTAAAATACTGCATAGGGTGTAATACCCTAGGTCAGTGCTCCACCGACAGGGGCGTACATTGTGTCATAGGGGTTGCAAGTCTGGGGGGTCCTTTTATCCTTTACTGTGGGATTGCCCAGTCTTACAGGAGTACTGGCGGAAAATAGCCACAGCAATGACGGAAGTGGTGGGGATGGAAGTTCCATTAGAACCCAAATGGTTCCTTTTGACAACTGATAATAGGCCAAGTCATGCAAGGAAATGGTTGTTTTTATTGGCTGTAGTAGCTAGCGTAACAGAGAAACAGCCATCACATTGTATATGTTACACCGCATGCAATTAGAAAACGGTTGTTACAACGTCTGCGTTGTTACATCGCATTACCATTACAACGCAAGTCCTTACGACGACTTCCTATAGAAGGCACTCTAAACTAAGGAATAGTATAATTTACTATTCCAACACCTTCGCTACTATTTCACACGCTGGAGTTGGAATAGTAAATTATACTATTCCTAAGTCCAGCGCGCACCCTACAGCAAGTCGTTGTAACGACTTGCGTTGTAATGGTACTGCGATGTAACAATGCAGTCATTGTTACAATACATGCAATATAAATGCCTATATTTGCGGAACGTAGCACAGAAATGGGGAGCGATTGCTACTACAACGGTGGAGGAACGGGAAAACAATCTCGACTGGTGCTGGCAGGCGGAAGTCACAATATATAAAAGTAGAGGGTGCCCTAAGAAGGGAGAGAACATCTGGGGGGTTTGGAAACCATATAGAGGCTTATAATTGGGCACTTTGATGAAACATGTTTGCAATTAGTTAAGATTGTAGCAAATCCTATAATGTATATGACTCTGGAACCGATATAAGAAATGATGAGACACTTTATTTGTTATTTGTATGTACAAATTATTGTTTACGTCTTAATAAAAAGATTTATTTAAAGAAATAACTGTTTTAGTTGGAAAAGTGGAGGTTGTTGGCTGGATATTATGGATTGAAATTTTAAATTTGAATTTGAATACACAGTGTATTGCACTTTGAGCACAGGGCCTTGAAATAAAGTGATGTTTAATAGTAAACCCATGCAGATCCCCCAGAATTGTTAACCATGTATAAAGAGCTAGTGTCAGTGATTGGGCCCAGTGTTACCAGATTTTGAACCTGGAACACTTGGAGCAAGAGCCAAGGGTTTGTCAGACAAAATACAATATGTCCTCCCATTCCCCCTTTGCTGCTGCCCAATGTC
>NW_028241205.1:0-90295 GCF_964263255.1 Lissotriton vulgaris
TAGTGAAGCCAACCATCGGTGGAGGCAAAAGCTGGAACGGCGTCTTCAAGCAACATAGTAGGCCTCATGTTGAGTGTATGCACTCTTCACTATGGCCAAATAGCGCAAAAAAGCAGTAGAATCCAAAGGTGAGGACACCTCTTAAGCCAACGGGGATAAAAGGCCTTATTATGCTTATGATGCTTCTTACCAACAGAGGAGCCGAGGCAAGCAATCAACATCCTGACACAAAACGACAAAAATCCAATTAGTAGAACAAGAGATATGCAAGTAAAAAAATGTCAGGGAAAATAGCTCGAAAAAGTGAAAACTGTGGTTATCTGCATCAGACCCGAACAAAATCACAAGCTCAGGTTGACGGCAATAGAGTGTGAGCCAGCTACAGCAACCAAATTAGGTCAGCTGAAAGACAGTGTCTTAAATTCTGGTTGTAAAGAGATGTAGAGTCCTGTGTTGTGAACGTGTCATGCAACAGATGTTATGTGAGGTCCATGCGATATGTTATGCAAGGGCCTGTTACAGGAAAGTTTAACACAGCAGGGGTTTCGATCCAAGATGGATAGTCTATGCAGAGTCCTTGTTCTGAGAGAACCCTTCCAGCTGAGGCAATGCATTGGCTCTGCTCTGAGTTGCACCATATAGCAGAAGGGATGCATTGGTTCTGTTGGATTCACAGATGGGGTGACAGAGCACCTTCACACCCACTTCCAAGGGTCCGGGACTGGGGTAGCACCATCTTTCAGGGTAGAACTTCCAGATTGCAGAGTCCAGGTAATGGGTTCAAGATAGTTGGATCATTCTGTCCCTGAGGATCTAGTCAAGAGGCCAGCCAACTAGCTCTTGGAGTCACTTGGGGTTCAGGGTTCAACAGATCCAGTCATACTCACTCTGGCAAGAGGGCAACAGGCAGCAGGTCAGCACATCGGGGCAGCAGTCCATCAGAGCAGCAGTCCAGCAGAGTGGCAGTCTTTTGAGAAGCACAGAAGTCCTTCCTGGCAGAGAATTCACAGGTCCAATGTGTACTGAAGAGTTGGTGTCTGGGGTCCAATATTCATACCGGGCATTTCTTTGAAGTAGGAAAAGCTACTCAAGGTTTCCCTTTGCAGTTCTCAGGCATACTGCCTTCTCTGTCCTGGCTCCATCCTTCCTCTAGGGGGGTACAGAGCCATTTGTGTGACACAGTCTATTCAGTGTTAATAGGGCTGTGCCTAGCTCCACACGCCCAGTGATGGCCAATCCAGGCATTGCTACTTTGCCATGAAAGAGGATTTTTATTAACAATTTCAAAGATACCAAACACGAACTATTTGGGAATTACAAAATATTGATTGCAATAAGGTAACTCCAATGTTATCCTATTGGAGAGGCGAGCCTTGTAGTGGTAAAAAACAAAAAGACATGTAGAGCTTAAAAGTACAAGTCCTACTTTTTAAATTCATTGCATACTTCCCTGTGGGCTGTATGGGGCTTACCTTAGGAGTGACTTATATGTGTTAAAAAGAAAGGTTTGGACTTGGCAAAAGTTTTTTTTTGCCAGGTCGAAATAGCATTTTAAAACTACACACACAGGCTTCAAAGGCAGGCCTTGACATGTTTAAAGGGCTTCTTAAATGGGCAACACAATCAGTTCTGCAGGCCCACTAGTAGCATTTTATTAACAGGCCCTGGGTGCATGGAGCACCACTTTATTAGGAACTTATAAGTAAATCGATGATGCCAATTGGGGATAGGCCAATATTAACATGTTTTAAGGAGTGAGCAATGTACTTTAGCACTACTGATCAGCAGTGGTAACGTGCATAGAGTCCTAAGGCCAGCATATCCGAAATAAACAGAAAATTGAGGAGGAAGGCATAAAGATTGGGAGAAGACCACTCTAAAGCTGACTGGTCTAGCATGTGTACTCCCAGCTGAAAGTAAGGTGAAATACCCAAACTCCTGAGAGTTCGCATCACTCAGTCCGACAAACCTTGATATACCGTCAGCATTGGTGTGGTCTAACACAAGCTGGTGTCCCACTGTAATGTTCAATCTCTGTAGGGAGATGGACCACCTCAACAGTTTGGAATTTTTACTCCTCATTTGCATGAGCCATCTCAGGGGTCTGTGGTCTGCCTAAACCTGGAAGAGAGTCCCAAACAAGCAATTTCTCAGCTTCTTCAGGGCCCAGACCACAGCAAAGCCCTTCCTTTTAATCATACTCCACCTATGTTCATGGGGAAGTAATTTCCTGCTAATGAATGCTACTGGTTGATCTCGACCCTCCTTATTTAGTGGTGCTATGACAGCCCCTATCCCATGCTATGAAGCATCGGTCAGCATAACAAACCTCTTAGTGATGTAAGGAGCCTTGGGTACAGGTGCAATGCACGTGCCCTACTTAAAGTTGTCAAAGGCTTTCTGGCACTGATGGTCCCCTAGAGTTACAGGACCTTCCTCCTGGGGCTGGATCATGATGTCTCCCTGGCAGGAAATCTGGGGCAACCCAAGTCCTTCGCCAGGCTTGTTGCCCACTTCTGTTAGCTCCAGACGAAAATAGACTCAGATGCATTATGTAGGCCCTGTCCCACCTGCTAGGCCAGTGGGATGTCAATTAATAAGATCAAGGCTCCCTTGACCCCATTACATGGTGTTGGTACTCCCTTTGAGAGGGTAGGCATTGACATTGTTGGAGCCTAGGACCCTAAGTCAGCCTTAGGCGGCAGGTGTATCCTTAAGAATTATTATCCTTATTGAAAAATAGATGAAATCATTAGAATCCCATATTCATAAAATCCATTACACCATTTAGCCAATGTGTTTCGTCTCCGAAGAGACTTCATCAGAGCTAAAGGAAAACATACATAAATATGATTTAAAATAGAGCAGAAATCCGTATACGTACAACACTGATTATATAATAATTCAAATTGTATTTTGGAAAGCTGGCCAAAACAGATTAACTTTCTATTGCTAGACTATTGATTCTGTACATATAACATTTCATAACAATAATAACAAATATAATCTAGGCAATTCAGGAAGACAGGGAGAGGACAACATTCGATTTGTGACGTTTATATATATATTTTTTTCAAAATTCTGAAAGCAAACAACATTGTAACAAAGCACTAATTATACTAATGTCTCTTGCTAGCGCTTTAATTATCTCGCAAAATAGCAACATTGGTTATAAATTGACAATTCATTTGCAACAAATTTTAATATAACTAGTATGCAGTGAATACCAACATCTCAAATATATACAAATATCATTAAAAAATAAGAATGCAAAACATAAAGTCATACTTATTATAAGCAAATGATATACTAAACGTTCGATCACACAACACAGACACATTAATAAATATATAAGGGCCATCTAGGTATGTTATTATGGCCAGTTTGCCTAAAGCACATAACATGGGAGATTTGGTTTCCAACATACCTCTAGGTAATGACGATGTGTTGTATCAGAAAATCCAATGGTAAGCGGATTTATAAAAGCATATGAGATTGTTTGCGGCTTGGAAGTGTTAATCTAATAAAAGAAAAAATGAATAAGGAACTATATTAAGACATCCCTTATGAGATTTTGCCCTATATCAGCTATCTTACTAATGAGCTTTAAGATGCACTTTCCTTGCTACACGAGTTCAGATGAATATCGTTGGCCACCCTGCCTTTTACTGGTTTGTGACTATAACTATCTTCACAATTCAACTTTATTCACGTTCTGGTTGTTACTTTGATCAAAAGAAATTAAATGCACACATTTTTTCTTTTTCTTTTACTTGATTTACAGATGATGTTACTGTAACCATCATCGTTTCAAGGTACTGCTGTCTTTATTTTACGTTATTGTATTCTTTGGATATCATAGCATAATTCTAGTTTGTGACTTCATTTCGTCACCAACATTATTCAAAGATGGCGCTCATGCGCGATATAGAGTGCCTATCCTATAGGCGGTTGACAAGGTCTACTTGTCATACTAAAATGCTTAGTCCATTTAAATATGCAAATTAGGACGGGAATAGTTTTTCAATTCTCTTGCGCTTAGTAACTTGTTGCCTTTTACGCAGTATTTCTTATATGAATATCTGCGTTTGAATGGTGACAACGAGTTTTCTCCTAATGCAACGGCTATGACGCTTGATAGTGCTTTCTTAGAATTCTGTCATTTAGGAGTCCGAAAGTTAGGAGTCCTAACTTTACTACTACTACTAAACTGAGAAAAATCCTAATTTTAAGACTTTCGGTATTCACAGAAGGTTTAGGAGTCCTAAAGTTAGGACTCCTAACTTCTGTGAATACCGAAATGAGTAAGTGCCTTCTGTGAATACCAAAATGAGTAAGTGCCTGCTGTGAATACCAAGATGGTAGTAAGTTTAGGATTTTGTCTTAAGTTAGTTCTGTGAATCGGGCCCACTATCTTTACTACTACTAAATGCCTTCTGTAAATACCAAAAGTAGTACGCTTGGGATTTTATCTCAGATTAGTTCTGTGAATCGGCCCCTTTTGGCATTGTTCCTGCTTGTTCTGAGTGTTGTCTTCGGCCAGTCGGTGATTCTGAATTGGTTTTAATGCAGGGCCTCCATCCAGATCCTTATATTTGGTTCTTCTCTTCCTGATGCTTGGTTCCTCCAGGACGGGTTCCTTAAGAGTTTGGCACCCTTGTCTCTTGATTGTGGTAATTAGGCTATTTCACTGACACTTTGCTCCTTTTGGTCCAGGGGAAGACCAGGGCTGCTTCTCTATTTCTGGGCATTACCCTGGACCTGGTGTGTACTTGGAACCCTATTTGTGTTATAAGCTTCTGTTACTTTTAACAGCATTTATGTGCCACTCTTTAGAGACAGTGGCATTAGTTCACTGCTTCTTCTCTTAACTTCTTTTTTTCTCCCTGTCTGTGGTAAACTTCATGGTTCTCTTCTGCTTGGTCAAAAGGGAAAGAGCATTTTCACCACGTTTTTTACTACGTTGTGACTTAACTATGCATTTTGCTTTGCACCCATGTTTTCACAATGTGTATGTTTTTTTACAACGCATGCCTTTACTTTGCATTTAAGGTAAGTTGAGGGGTGTGGGGGAGTCTCCCCCAACAAGTACCATGTTTTTATGTATTGGAGATACATAGGTTCTGGCATGTAGAGATGCAGGTCCAGTTCTTCTTCTCACTCCCAAGTAAGAGGGCACAATAGTCCTTCTACCTTATAGAATATCTTCAGTTCCAGAAGTGATATGTGTTGTTGGTGTCAGAAGTCCAGTACTTACAACCAGTTGGGCGTTTGAAGTGGGGAATACTTCATAGAGATGACTTTGAAGTGTACATGTCCCTGCCTTTCCAGCCCTGACTCCAGACTCACTATAGGGGGGAATGCAGCCCGATGGACACAGCCCTTTCAGGTATAAGTGTCAGCTTCTCACTTCCATCCTGCCCAGGATGGCCAACCAGGATGTGGATGGCCTGTGACTGACACCTACGCTCACTTACTTTGTGTGTGCCTGTCTAAAGGGAATTCACAAAGCCAGCTGTCACCCACCCCAGATGTGTATTCAGAGACAGGCAGAAGGCACCAAATGGTTAAAGTAAGAATTTGTCAAATGTCTAGAAAGTTCCACTTTCAGAATTGTAATTTAAAATCTAACTTCATATAAGTTGAGTTTTTAAATTGTGCTTTCAGAGACACCAAATGTGTGGGTGCCATCTCTTCCCAAATAAAATATAATAATTCAATCACAATTTTACCCTGTGGGAGAGATATAGCCTTGCAGTAGAGAAAAATGAATGTAAGAGCATTGTAATACCAGGAAATGTTAAACTTAAAAAGTACATGTCCTATTTTTTAAACACACTGCTCTCTGCCCATGGGCTGTCCAGGGCCTACCGTAGTGGTGACTTATGTGTTATGAAAAGGAAGTTTTGGGCATGGCAATTTGGTTTCCCTGTCAGGTCGACATGGTAGTTTAAAACTGCACACACAGGCTCTGCAATGACAGACCTGATACATGTTTAAAGTGCTACTCCAGTGGGAGGTACAATAAGTGTTAGTAGCAAATATTACACAGGCCCTGAACACATGTAGTGCACTTTACTGGGGACTTACAATCACATGAAATATACCAATTGTGGATAAGCCAATGTTAGCATCTTTTTATGTATAGGACACAAGCACTTTAGCACTGATTAGCAGTAATAAGTACCCAGATTACTGAAGCCAGCAAAAACAGGAGGTCTGAAGGCAATAACTCAGGGGAATCAATGCCAAGGATGCCAGGTCTAACACAGCCTGACAACTGATTCCCCTGAGAAATGGATTCCTGCACCTGAATATCTGAGAAATGGATCTCCTTCAGAGAGGAGAATGGCTAATCCTGATGTTAGCTTTGTTGCAGAAGGGCTAATGAGGAGCATGGGCCAGCCCTCTTTTCTGCCTATGTAGGATTCATGAATCTGTATCCCCTGTACCCATATGGCTAATGCAACATCACACATTTTGTGTCTGGTACTGTGGACGGGTTAGTGGCTCAATAAATGAATTCATGACTGAAGGGCATGGTTTGAAAGGTGGTGAAAATGATTGAGTTATCTTGACCTCCCTTCTTAGTCGGGGCTTTCTGTCTGACTGTGAGGCCTGAGACATGGATAAGAAGATGCAAAAGCTTTGTAGGATAAATGGGGACAGCCAGAGAGAGAAGAGGACAAATGTAGGAAGGGTAGAATTTTCCAAAATCAAATTAGAGATCGAGGTTAAAATGAAATTCGTAAAAGGGGTGATGGTTGAGAATATGAATCTACAACATATCAGCATTCCTGTTGTTTAGGCCTCACAGGTGTTTTCAGGTGGAATTTGTGGTAACAATTAGAGTATACACAAAATAAAGGAAGACCATGGGATTTAAGTTGAATGTAGTGTTGAGAGCAGGCGGCCCAACATCACAACTTAATATGAGTACTGTACCAAAGGTGGGAGGGTGACACAACCTTTAGATTTGTTGATTTGAAAAAGTTTTTTTGTTTTCAATGTATTCTTTAATTTGAGTTGTTTATATAATTATAAAAGTACATTCTAAACACAAAGTAGTGAGCCAATAAACATATAAGTGGGTGGATAATGTATACATGGATAGATAAATGAATGGGTGAGTGCATGGACAGATGGATGATGGTTGAGTAAATGTACACATTGGTAGGTTGATAACCAAATTCCTTGAGGAACGATCCCAAATATATCAATGCAGATCTATATATATATATATATATATATAAGTACTGAGTGAAGATACTTTTTTATTATTATTTAACTAGGAAAATTCACTAGTGTGCTTTTAATAAGTTAAGACCACAACATTCCAATGTACCCATGTACTCTCTTTTGAACGCTTTACAATGGGCTTTATCAGAGGTCTGTAATATTTGCTCATATGATGAACTTGCTAGATCACGTACCTTGGAGCTGTGGTGGGGGTCTGAGAGTCCAACTTGTGGGCAGGTCACTAGTTTCTCATCACTAGGGCCTTGATAGCTGGCCCATGGTGGAGTGAGTGGTGTCTGCCCCGAAGGAATTTCTCTCTTGGATGCTTTGGCTTATGAGGAGTTTGAGAGCTAAAGTCTCTTGACGGTTAGAACACTAGGTTGCTTGATGTTCTTCTAGGTTTAGTAATTGCAATTTAAATGCTGCAAGTGCTTTCTTGGGTGCACCACACCATTTCTAGTTGGTTTTCATTGTGGATTCTTCACTCCTTGTCTCTTTTGACTGCTTGTTTTCCTGGGCCTATTTTTATTAGGGGTGGGCATAACTTGTGTGCTTCTGTGTAGTGTAATCATGTGAATTACATAAAAGTTCTGTGAAATTACACAGAATACCGCATGAAGAGTAATTCTGCATTTATCACTATTTTATTAGAGCAAAAATTTCTTCTTACATCGAAAATGTACAGATTTCATTTTGCGCTAAGAAATCTACCTAAATGCAAAAGAGCATGAATAGCAGCTCAAGCAGATGCTTGTACTTGCTAAATATGCGCTTGGGTAGGTTTTTCCCACAACATCCTGCCAGCATTTAGCCCTAGTTTCTTAGTGCAAACTGCACCTTTGCATCCCAAATGGACAGGATGTATTGTGTACTGAGAAATAGTCAGGATTTTATGAGTTTTAAATGATCCATTAAATTGTTCCACCTTCAGCACGTCAACTATTTATTCAATTTCGTTTTTCAAACTCTACACACTAAACTGTTCTGTAAAAAGTGGTGTAGCAAGGCCCCCTCTGACGATCAGTGTCCAACGTGCAAGGCTAGCTCCGAATCAATAGCCCACTTGTTCTTTTTTGCCCCCAATACAGACCTTTGAGGAGCAAGTGGATTGTTCTGCTGTGATCCTGGCCATTATCTCGAGGTCCAGAGAATCTTAGCCACTGACACCCGCAGGGTGGTAGTTTTTGGTCTGGCCAGATTGTGGTATGCATTATGGATCAAACGTTTTAAATGTATTTTATGAGCTATTTTTTTTTTTACTTTTATAAATCTCACAAATTAAATCCCAGCCCATTGCTTGAACAAGGATTTTTAATCTTGTATTGTTTTAACAATTGTTGCATCTTGCACTTTGTAAAATTATTTTTATTCCCTGGATTGTTTTATATTTATGCTGCACCACACACTTTGCAAGATCTTTGTGATTAAAAATAAAGTTATTTGACTGATTGACTGGCAGGCACTTGTGCTCTCTAAATGTGCTCTTGCAGCAGGATTTCCCCCTAAATTAGTCTTAATTATGCAAGCGGGCTTAATCGATTTATTATCAGTAATTCCACATCAAAGAGTAATGTGGAATTGCCATAATTGTACCCCCTGCCAGTCTTTGCCATTGTTTCCTATCTGCAATATTCATTCTACTATGTCTGCCCTATTGATTCTGTTATGTTATGTTATGTTCTGTTATGCCAATTTATAACTTGCACTACTACCCATAGGTGTCTAGGCGCTTTGCGGACCTCATACTCGAGAGGAATTGATAAAAATTAGTTTTTAAAAAGCCAGGTTGTAAGATTTTTTCTGAATTGCAGCAATGATGGGATCTTCCTAAGTGCAAGAGGAAGAGTATTCCAAAGTCTGATGGTGCTTAATCTTAACTTAAAACAAAATTCTAATTTAAGACAAAATCCTAACTCAAGACAAAATACTAACTTAAGACAAAATCCTAACTTAAAACAAAATACTAATTTAAGACAAAATCCTAACTTAAGACAAAATCCTAATTTAAGACAAAATCCCAATTTAAGACAAAATACTCATTTAGGACAAAATACTGACTTAAGAAAAAATACTAATTTAAGAAAAAATCCTAACTGAAGACGAAATACTAACTTAAGACAAAATCCTAATTTAAGACAAAATACTAATTTAAGACAAAATACTAATTTAAGACAAAATACTAGCTTAAGACAAACAACTATTTTAAGACAAAATACTAACTTTACTCCTACTAAATGCCTTCTGTGAATATCAAAAGTAATATGTTTAGGATTTTGTCTCAGATTAGTTCTGTGAATCGGCCTCATTGACCGTATATAAAATGCCAAAATATAAAAACACAAAATATTCTTAAAAGAATATTGCAAACCAACAATATCTAGGATAATAATCTAGGAAACCACAATATCGATACTCCTATATTTAAATGTACACACCATCAAAATAGTGATAAACCAGTGTTAAAGAAAAAAAACATAATTATAAATATAAATACAATTGACACCTTGACAAACCTGCCTTGCTGTTTGGATTGCCCGTGGACTCCTTGCATCTCCACCAACGCCTCGCGGAACCCGCTGCGCGGGTCCCGCTTCGCAGAGGGGCGCTCTCCTTTGTGGGCTGTTAGCTGCTGCTGGGGTAAAACAGGGGCTGAGGGCTGCGAGCAAGAGGGCTGGGACTACATTTCCCAGGAGTCCCAGTAACCCCGCCCGTTCCACCTGGGCTGCTCTCCCTCCCCGCCCCGCCCCCAACGACCGGGTGATCAAATACCGGCCTGCCCTGCACTTCGTGGGACACCTTGACAAACCTGCCTTGCTGTTTGGATTGCCCGTGGACTCCTTGCATCTCCACCAACGCCTCGCGGAACCCGCTGCGCGGGTCCCGCTTCGCAGAGGGGCGTTCTCCTTTGTGGGCTGTTAGCTGCTGCTGGGGTAAAACAGGGGCTGAGGGCTGCGAGCAAGAGGGCTGGGACTACATTTCCCAGGAGTCCCAGTAACCCCGCCCGTTCCACCTGGGCTGCTCTCCCTCCCCGCCCCGCCCCCAACGACCGGGTGATCAAATACCGGCCTGCCCTGCACTTCGTGGGACACCTTGACAAACCTGCCTTGCTGTTTGGATTGCCCGTGGACTCCTTGCATCTCCACCAACGCCTCGCGGAACCCGCTGCGCGGGTCCCGCTTCGCAGAGGGGCACTCTCCTTTGTGGGCTGTTAGCTGCTGCTGGGGTAAAACAGGGGCTGAGGGCTGCGAGCAAGAGGGCTGGGACTACATTTCCCAGGAGTCCCAGTAACCCCGCCCGTTCCACCTGGGCTGCTCTCCCTCCCCGCCCCCAACGACCGGGTGATCAAATACTGGCCTGCCCTGCACTTCGTGGGACACCTTGACAAACCTGCCTTGCTGTTTGGATTGCCCGTGGACTCCTTGCATCTCCACCAACGCCTCGCGGAACCCGCTGCGCGGGTCCCGCTTCGCAGAGGGGCGCTCTTCTTTGTGGGCTGTTAGCTGCTGCTGGGGTAAAACAGGGGCTGAGGGCTGCGAGCAAGAGGGCTGGGACTACATTTCCCAGGAGTCCCAGTAACCCCGCCCGTTCCACCTGGGCTGCTCTCCCTCCCCGCCCTGCCCCCGACAACCCGTCCATCACCATAACAGCCTTAAAATAACATGTGAATACCGCTGCGCGGGAGCGCGCGGGAGCTCGCCGGGAGAAGCCCGGGACAAGGGCGGGCCCTCTAAGGCCCTCATAGGCCAGAGGAGGCCGGGCTGGGCCACCTCCCTAACATCTGCTGCCCAGTGGCCCCTGACCTGCTTCGTCGGATATGACGACAGAGGAGGATACCCCTGGAAAAAAAGGTAGATTACGCAATGGGTCATTGGAGAACTATTTTCAGAAGAAGAGTGAGGGCGAAAAGGACTCTATTCTAGCAGAGCGTAGGGCAGAGCGCCGTCGCTCTGTTGAGAGCATGAAGCATAGACCCCTCACGGATAGCTCCTTGCTTGTTATGACCCGGGAAGGAGGTTCAGTAGACTTGAGTGAGGACAATGCTAGTCTAGAAGGCGTCCCACTATTGTTCCGTGATTTTGTATCCACACCTTGTCTGCCTGTGGATAATATCACAATAGTTTCTCCTACCCCTAGTCCCAGTCGCATTAGGGCCACACCTAAACCTAGGAAACAGAAACTTAAGCCTCTACCCGCGGCTCAGATTCCTCGCCCACCACCTAGTAAAAAAAGGAGAAAACTTAGGGAGGCCCCAGGTAAAGCAAAAACCCCGCATACTGAGTTTGGTAAAAGGGCAAAAAACCCCATTTCAATTGAGATTACCCCAGCAGAGGTTCGGGATTCTACACCAGCAGTAGTACCATCATTGATTTGTACTTTACCTGAAGTAGCCATGCAGGTGGTGGCTTCTGACAGTAATATTAGAGATACAGCAGTTGATACTTTACCACCCCCCACATTGATAGGAAACTTGGAGTTTTTGTTGAGATCTCTCCTTGTACCAATCAATGAGTCTATCAAAAAGGTGGAAATCAGACTTACCATATTGGAAGCAGCTATAACTAGTATGGCCACTCTGT
Organism: Lissotriton vulgaris; assembly: GCF_964263255.1. Taxonomy (NCBI): domain Eukaryota; kingdom Metazoa; phylum Chordata; class Amphibia; order Caudata; family Salamandridae; genus Lissotriton; species Lissotriton vulgaris. The sequence goes on from NW_028241205.1 coordinate 11,817, forward strand.
CAAAAACCCAGGGGAGTGGGGTGGTGCATCCTACACCCCCGATAAGGCCCCCCCCTACCTCTGCCCAAAAGAACCCACCTGCCCCAGCTCAGTCGGCCAAGCAAACTATTCAGCCCCAGGGTAGAGCTGACCGTCCCTCCGAAAACCCACTGCCTCCTAAACATGTAAAGACACCAGTAGTTGAATCGGGTGGCGCCTCAAATAAATCTATTCCTAAGGTCCCGACAAGCAACAACCAGGATGTACAAGGGGAAACTAGTAATAATAGAATACCACGCAAAAAGGTGCCACAAGTGGAGATTCCCCCTGAAGCAGTGCCCTTTGTGGTGGTCCTAACAGGGGTCCCTCAGCTAGCAGAAAATAAGAAGGAGGGATATGTTGACCTTAAGAATAAAATTATTCATTGGTTAAGGACGTATAGGCCGATAGCGCCCAACATAGATGGAGATATAGTCCATGTTAGACGGATTAACTGGCTGGGGAGTAGAACTAAAAATATGGAGGGGGATCTAGTGGTGGTCAATTTTAGAGACCCTCGGGCCGTTGATTATATCCTAAATTGGCCACCAGGAAACGGGGGAACTTGCATCATTCCTCGGGCCCTAACATACTTCTATCCTAGGCCAGAGGACACCCCATTTAAATATCCAAATAAACCTCATTCTTATAGACCACCCCTTACTTTGCCCTACAATAACAATTATACCCATTTTGGGCAACACTTTTCCTTGGTACCTGAACAGATCTCTGCCTGGTCTACTGTCCCTTACAGACATACGATGAACCATGGCACCAGGATGAATCATTTGAGGCCTTTTACCCCACTGGACACTTACAATCGGTTTTCCCAGCTTTCTGGGCTGGAAGATTGCGATTGAAGTTCAGCGCCTGGGGGGAGGCAAGTGAACTTCTGGGTGGGGGGGCCCCAACAAGACCATGTGGTAGCATAGGTATAGGGGAAGGTAGTTCTTTTCCAGCTCAAACTGTTAGTATTAATAACATTACAGAGGTTCCTTCCTTTGACGGGCCTATGACTAGCATGGTTGGTTGCCTCGTAACACCTATTCACCCGGCACAGGAGGGGGGGAGATGTAAGACCAGGGTGGATAAGGAGGGTGCGAATGGGGGGGGTCCACCATAGTGCCTAATGGACGGCGGGTAATAAATTTCCTTTCTTGGAACATTGCGGGGCTAAAAAGGAAGTTAGACATTCCAGAGTGGCATACGTTCATTGAGGGGTTTGATGTTTGCCTATTTCAGGAAACTTGGAGCCTATCACCATTACACAAATCAGGGTATACAACCCATTTTCTGTCAGCAGTAAGTAAGGGAAAGGGTAGACCGGCGGGTGTTCTCATGGTCTGGATTAAAGTAGAACTGGATTGGGTGGTCACACGCCACAATTTGGAGTGTAATGATATACTCCATCTCTCCTCCAGAGGAAAGTTAGAGGGTAGTAGGCTTGACATTTTCAATGTCTATGCTAGAGGGACACCTGGGGACTCTACCTCTCTGACTTTAACAGCCCTTGACTCCGCCTTAGCTAATTGCCCTTCAACAGCAAAAATTATTGTGGGGGGTGATTTTAATTGCACGTTTGAACCCCTCCTCGGAGATGACCCCTTGGGCATTGAAGAGGAGGATTCAAAATGGTCCATGCCAAGTTTATCCTTGCCCCCCATTAGGAGGTGGTCGGCTAGGGCTATTCAAATCAATACATTGACCAGGGTTCACAAGTTAAGAGCCCTCAATGGCAGGACTATATCCGACCAGGCAGGGGCATTGACCTTTAATAGGCTTACTGGGCCATCCCAAATTGACTATATCCTAATGGATATTAATTTTTGGGCAGAGCTTATTGACATGGAAGTCCTCCCAAGCCAGGATAGCGATCACAATCCCTTGTGCTGCAAGTTTTATTGGGGCACCCTTAAAGATAGGAGGATGAATGTCACCTTAAAAACATCTAAAGAGATTATCCCCTATAATAACAACCGTAGATTAAAATGGGATAAGGCTAAACTCAAGTAGGAAGATTTAGGGGCGATAAAATTATTGGTTGAGGGCTTGTCTTCTGATCTGGAAGATTGGGTGGGTGAAAATCAGACCAGCAGGGTCCCATACCCCTCCCTTGACTCAGCCTATAAAGCTACAATTGATCATGTTGGCAAATTTTTCATCTCGAAAGGGAAAAGCAATAGGGATACTGTCAATCCCCCCTCTTCTAATAAACCTCGGTATACAGTCCTGTGTAAGGGCAAAAGGAAAAATCTGACAAAAGCCCTGATTTCTCGGGATCCTTTGCTGGTTAGAGCGGCCAGGAAGGAATACCTAAATGTATTATTATTGGCATGCGGGAGTGGGAGGAACAGCATTGGCAGGACTTATCCAATGCTGTAAGTAGTAGGAACCCGAACCTTTTCTGGGAACTGATCAATAGAACTAGGCAGAGGAAATCGCAACCATTGGCTGCACATATAACCAGCCAGCAATGGTTTGATCATTTCTCATCCCTTTATTGAGGTAATGAGGAAACAACTAGCCCTGGGGCAGATAGTTTGAGAGATGGAGTTTTCTCTGGGGTGGACGATCCTCCATTTACGACCATGGAAGTAGTGATGGCGATCAGGCACCTAACCCCAAAGAAAGCAGCTGGACAGGACGGGATTCCTGGAGACCTGTTGATAGCGGAGCCGCAGGCTTGGGCTAAATTAATCGCTACTATAATGAATTTGATCACCAGGGGTCACCAGGTGCCAGACTCCTGGAAAGGGGCAGAGGTAGTAACCGTATTCAAGAAGGGGGTAAGAAACGACCCTGCGAACAACAGACCTATTAGTCTGATAGACATAATTCAGAAAGTGGTCGGCAGGGTCATCATCTCAAGAGTAGGAGATTGGATGGAGGAGGCCAGTATTCTCTCTCACCTACAGGCGGGGTTCAGAAGAAAGGTAGGCACGATGGACCAGGTCTTTCGTTTTTTTGTTATCTATTGGAAGGCAGTTACCATCAAGAAAGGCAGTTTATATATGGCCTTCATAGATCTCAAGACGGCTTTTGACCTGGTCCCCCGGGCAAAATTATGGGAGATTCTAGGAGAGATGGGTTTCCCAAGTGGTCTCCTGAACCTTATCGTAAAGCTCCACGAGGGGAATTACGCGAAGGTTAGATGGGGACCCCAGGGACAATTGACAGAGAGGATCCCTGTGCGGAGAGGAGTACGTCAGGGATGTGTTATGGCTCCGACCCTCTTCTCCCTATTCGTGAATGGAGTGGTGGACCATCTGAAGGGGGAGGAGACGGATGCCCCATCCCTGGTGGGGGAAAGAATCCCCACTTTACTCTTCGCCGATGACACCATATTAATCTCCAAATCCCCAGTGGGTCTACAAAAACCCTTGAACCGGTATAGCTCCTTCTGTACCGCCCGAGGCTTAACCATCAATACCTCAAAAACTAAATTGATGGCACTCTCCCCCTCTAAAAGATTCAAAAATAATTTCCTGCTTAATGGTGTCCCTTTGGAGCTGGTTGAGTCTTTTGACTACCTTGGTGTCCGGATAAACAGCCGAATGACCTGGAAGGATCACTTGGCCAAAATGTTACTCAGTCATCAAAGAGTATCGGGGGTGATTCTGAGGGAAGTCCGTGAATCATGTAGTAAACCTGTCTCCCCGGCCATGGCCATATACGAGGGTCAGATTCTCCCAGCTGCACTATATGGCTCTGAACTTTGGGGGTTCGAAAATGTATCAGATCTATCAACAGCGGAAAATAATTTTCTAAGGAAGGTGGTGGCTCTTCCTGCTTCCACCCCACTAATTCCCCTGAGATTAGATCTGGGCAGAAGAGCATTTGAGGACTTGGTAAGGCTACGCCCGTTGCTCTTTTGGACCCGTTTAAGAAGAACGGAAGAGCTTGCAAAATATGCTGAGGGGCTGGACGATCATCTTTTACTGGACAAGGGAAAACAAAAAAATTGGATGGTTGAGTAAATTGAAAGACTTGGTTCTTAAGTTAGGGCTAAGAGATGCTTGGGAGTCACAATCGCCGCCACCAAAGGATGTGATCAAAAAGTTATACTGGGACTGGGTTCAGAGTAATGTGTTGAGGGCCACGGATGGGGGCTCACTCACGGACCAATTTTTGTTATTTAAATGTGTGAGGAAATTGGAGCCCTTCCTCGACCTGATAACTAAACCCTTTGATCGCGCACTATACCTAAAACTGCGATATGGGACGCTTCCGGTGCATGACTTTATGGTGAGGTGGTCAAACTCTGGTGCCCCCCTGCGTTCATGCCCTGGCTGTGTAGCACCAACAGAGTCTGTGGCCCATCTATTTTTTGCCTGCCCAGCTTATAAAGGGGCGCGGAAATTTTGGCTGAAACCTGTCTGCAGGGAACTGGGGTTGAGGTGCCATAGACAGGCTCTTCGTGTACTCTCCACGGACTCATCATCTTCCTTTATGATTTGTGGGGTAGCAAAGTTCTTGGGAAGTGCATGGATGATGCGATCCTGCTTACTGAAACTGCAGTCGGGGGGCCCAACGGTCTGATGCCATATCTGCTGGTAGCAAATTGGTGATTGTGTTGCACCTTATTCTTTTACTGTATTTTAATATTTTATTGTGTATTGGAAATGTATTTTACATGTATTCTTTTATGGTGATCAAGTTGCCGAATAAAGATATTCAATAAAATACAATTTTAGAAAATATGACAAACACACTTCTTATACAACAGGAAACAAATACAAACCAATTAGCATACACGACCTTTCGTAAACAAAATTTTAATGTACAAATCATAACACTAGAAGATTAAAGCAAACTAAAAATCTCAAAATCAGCAAATATCTATAATAAAAAAGTACTTTTTTGTTGCTCAAATTTGCAACCAAATAAGATGAAAAAAGCCAGTCACACTGCCTAAACATTTACAGACTACTACAAAAAGGTAAGTAAACTAATCACTATTTCCATAACCCCTAACTTTCTTAAATTAATTTTAACAAATTAACAAAATAAAAAAAGAAATTAAGCACACGAAAAGTCAAACCAGAGAAAGAAAGCCAAAAAACCAAGCAATCCACTTAAAAAGAAGAATCAGCTCCAAATGTGAGTATTAAACAAACACCAACAGCGCTAAATAAACTGTTGAAATAAGTGGAATAACACACAAAACAAGCAAGATACATTTACTTATATTTTTCAACTCAAACACAGGTTACAACATGTCTAAAGAGGCAAGAGACACTGTTTTCCAGAAAATCCTCTGCGAACTTAACAGCTAAGAACATACTACTGGAAATGCACCTAATATTATTCAAATAGTTGCTATGGGAGGGCACTAACTGATGAAGCACCAATGAATATAATTATTCACCAAATGTGCAGAAGTAGCAGGCAGAAATATAGTTCAATAACTTAAGGGAGCTTCCATTTGCTCAAATTGGCCAAGTAGAGAAGTGCATAAAAAGTATTCTCACAAAATTCAAACCCACTGCCTAACACAACTACCAACTGGGACTAATGTAAACAAAATCTATAAAAAATCCCCTCTGAAAAAATAGTTACCTATATATCTTTTCACAAAAATGAACATCCACTAGACCCTACTAATTGCTCACGTAAAAAAATAATTTCCTGATATATGACAATCAAAATAATGAGAAACACATTTTATTCTTTGCTACGGAACAAAACCAGCAAATATTAAAACAATGTACCATGCAGCTAAAGAATGGCAATTTTAAAACAGGTACACCACATTTCTACCAACTATAGATAGGCCTGATTAGAATCGTGGTTGGACCGCCACTAACAGGCCATCTGTTGCGGTCCGATCACCATGAAGCATAGCAGTCTGACTGCTGCATTAAAATGCGTGGAGTCTGACTGCTGGGGTCGAAGGGACCGAATGACGCATCAAACAGGCTCAAGGAGCCCATCGTGCCATTGGTCAGATCGTAATCCCTACAATAGGGGAGGTGCCTGCGCAGGCACCGCCATTGTGATCAAGATGTCCCTTTCCAACAGTTGAAACATCATGGAAAGTCTGTCGGAAAGGGTATTTCAGGGCACCTGGCAGGGCCCCGCTCCGTAGTCCTCTGCTATGAGGCCCTGGGGGCAGCTGCAGTGCCTCCTCAAACATATATGCCCAGTGTGCCAGGTACATGGTGCATGGATGCTTCAAAACATCCCCTTTTCCACTGCAACTTGTGCTGCAGCCTTTTCCGGGTGGGAAAAGGGTTTGTTTCCGACTACCTACACAACAGTTGCATCCTAATTTGGTGGGTGGAACCACTGACTACATGTCGATAAGTTTCCAGCCCGCTGTGATTGAGGTTGGACGCTCCTCCATCTGACATTGTAATTAAAACCTATATTACATCCATTGACATCACACAGTTACTTAAAAAATTTAAACATAGGAAAGATATAGCAATTAGGCACCCACTAGAATATCATAGATCTTGAGTTTGCTATGATGCACAGAATATGAAAATTGTATACAAACACAAATATGCAAGGGTGGTATTTCCATTGTAGCAGAACCATATGACACCACCTAAAATCATACACCATGAGTATTGAATATTCCACAAATAGCACATTCCAATTCCTAAATAAAAACTATTTGCATTAGCATTTGTGTCACCAAAAGAAGTAACAAGATACAAGTTACTAATGGAGCATACATTTACAAAGAACAGTACAGTCTAACTAGCCTCACTCCTAAATTACTTAGGGACAACTGGGTTGGGCGTCTCCACTGCTTTGGAAATAGACTCTTAGCCAGGTTCCTCATTAACTCGTGGAATATATATGAAAGCACCTGAAGCAAACAATGGAGCAGAATGGTGGCACAGATCATGTCAAGCCAAATTTGACAACCATCATTAAAGTATGTACTAGATCCTTGAAATAATTCAAAAAAATAGGCGCTATCGAACCCCCAAAATACTAAAATTCTTACTAAAAACCCTAAATCCAAAAGTAAACAAAGAAATCCTACACATCCATGTATTCTTCTTTTGTAAAAAGGTACACCTATATAAAGAGCTACCACCCCTAGACTACTTCATAACATGCACATTTTCATAAAGAACTAAAATACTTCAATAAAACCACACATTATCAATATTTTTTTGGGTTGCTTAAATAAAATATATTTTATTCAAGCAAAAAACAATATTTTCACAAATCAACCAATATGCGCATAATAAATGTAATAGACAAAACACAATAGTTAAACACCATAATAAAGAATAAACATATAATATATAAATATATATATATATATATATATATATATATATATATATATATATATATATATATATATATATATATATATATATATATATATATATATATATATATATCCCAGAAAGTTGCCTGTGTAAGAAAGGAACCTCTCACGAAGATTACATTTGCCACCATTTATTCAAGGTAGAAAACTGCGCAGGAAAACCATGGTTGCAGAAAATCATAAGTCCCGCCGACGCGTTTCATGCGTGATGCACTTCTTCAAAGGCGCTGGACTTCGCCGGAAATTGCATGACCATTCATTGGTATCACTTTGTAGTCATGAAGTCCTGCCCATCAGGGCGCGGCCACCCCTGATGGGCGGGACTTCATGACTACAAAGTGATACCAATGAATGATCATGCAATTTCCGGCGAAGTCCAGCGCCTTTGAAGAAGTGCATCACGCATGAAACGCGTCGGCGGGACTTATGATTTTCTGCAACCATGGTTTTCCTGCGCAGTTTTCTACCTTGAATAAATGGTGGCAAATGTAATCTTCGTGAGAGGTTCCTTTCTTACACAGGCAACTTTCTGGAATATATATATATATATATATATATATATATATATATATATATATATATATATATCCCCATACGGCTTCCAAATGCAACCTGCTTAAATGCTCCTTTTCATTTTTTAAAAGGCCAACGCGTTTCAGGATTACACATCCCTTCTTCTCGGGCTGCCACAAACCAAACACCTGAGCCTCGCAATTCGTTTGAATTTAACTTTATTTATCACCATCACTACCCTCTGGTGGGCGCATGCTTAGTGCAGTTGACTAGTGCATGCTGGGAAACAAAGTTCCTAATGTGAGCGTTTGTTCATCACGTCTGGTAAGTTCAACTGTTTATTTGCAATATTTTAGGCTTACTTTCATTCCTTAGTAGGTTCCGGATCATTAGGCAGGTTAAATCAGCATATGAGGATCTGTGCTGAAAAACGTCTTGATCAGTGCATGACGATAGCCTCACTTGCTGGAATCTGTGTTTCTACTCCAGTCAGTGATGGTGGCCCTCCTCACGGCCAGGCTGCCGTGCAGTTATTTTGTCTTCCAAAGTGCCCTGAAGCTTTTCGGAGGTCACTCAACCGAGCCTCCCCATACGGCTTCCAAATGCAACCTGCTTAAATGCTCCTTTTCGTTTTTTAAAAGGCCAATGCGTTTCAGGATTACACATCCCTTCTTCTCGGGCTGCCACAAACCAAACACCTGAACTTCGCATTGCATTTGAAGTTAGCTTTAAAATTGACTGCACCGCGGTCCGGTCCGGCCGTGGGGAAGTGCACCTTCACCAGGCGGGAGAAAACGAGTCAGCCACTTGGATGAGGCTGCCGCTTTGAAATTTTCATCGCTGGATCTGCACAGCGTTCATATGCTAATTAACCTGTCGGTCTTTTCCGCAACCTACTAAGGAATAATATTAATGAATTGCAAAGGGTAACCTGCACTTACTTTAAATTCTCAAATGACTCTCGCCTTCAGGACTCAATGTCCCAGCATGCAATTAACATCTTGCATTTAACAGACGCCCACTTGGGGGCGGCTACATTCACCACATAAAAATGGCAGTTTCCACCATGAAAGCGAGTTGCTGTTTCCTCTTTGCTGCCCCGGATGAAGAGGTCCTTATCTTGAAATGCGTTGGGCAACTTTAATAAACAGTGGAATAAGGAAGCAGGCGCAAGATACACGAAACGCTGTTGTGTGCCTTCCCTCTGCGCAAGGGCACATTGGATTAAAAAATATATATATATATATATTCAAGGGGGTCATGTGATCAAGGCCTCTTCAGGCTGAAACGCGTAATGGTGGTGTGGTGGAGAGCAAAATAAATCTTTAAGCACCAGTTCCTGGGTTCGCCTCGTCTTTTGTGCCGCTCAATTTGCTGCAAGACATCCTTCTGCCTAATATATATGGCGGGGGCAATCCACCTGCAATCCCCCTGCCTTCCTAATGAGGGCCTTAGTCTCATCCACCCAGCCTGCTTCCCTCCCATATGAAGGCATATTGAAAATCGCAAAAAGCAGACTTTGACACAACATAGCAATAACCAGAGTAGATTTTTCCCAATGAACCATAGAGTGCAGACACCTTAGGAAGGCTGCGAACTTGAGTCCACAGTGTGTGTAATTGGATGTTCTATGTGGTACAAAGTAAGGGGGTCCGAGATGGCCTGTTGTTGGGACGGTAGGGGAAGGAGTTCGGAGTAGGTATGTTTTTGTTCCTGCCAAACGATCATATCAAGAGCCATTCCTTAAATTTCAGCGCTCTGCCCTTGCCCCACCTGCAAGCCACCCTCTGTCTGGCCAGTAGTATACTAAATGTGACAAATTTACGCTGTGCTGCTGGTATAACCTCATATATTTACAACAAGGGGTGGTGAGGGACAGAGTCTCTGAATTAAGCAGAAAGCTCTCACCCAGTCAAGAGATCAGGGCTAGATCCAACACCGTTTTTTAGCTCACTGCACCATCCCAGTTTCAGAACCTGGCTGTATGCAAATTAGTCTGTTCCTGTCCCAGTGCATGATGGTAACAGGGCAAACCAAACTACAAAAACCAATTCTTACACTGGGAAGGAAACAAGCTCCCGGGGACCGGTTTCTGGCATTACAGCCGTCTTCGGCCCGGTTTGCTTGAATCCTGATGGTGCAATGAGCAAGGGTCTCACATCTGAGAATACCCTTCCACGCTTAGGGTGGACAAAAATATTTACAACAAGGGGTGGTGAGGGACAGAGTCTCTGAATTAAGCAGAAAGCTCTCACCCAGTCAAGAGATCAGGGCTAGATCCAACACCGTTTTTTAGCTCACTGCACCATCCCAGTTTCAGAACCTGGCTGTATGCAAATTAGTCTGTTCCTGTCCCAGTGCATGATGGGAACAGGGCAAACCAAACTACAAAAGCCAATTCTTACACTGGGAAGGAAACAAGCTCCCGGGGACCGGTTTCTGGCATTACAGCCGTCTTCGTAGGTGTGGCAGGGTATACTCAGACATGAGTCCCTTTCTCACTGCTCCATCAGGATTCAAGCAAGCCGGGCCGAAGACGGCTGAAATGCCAGAAACCGGTCCCCGGTAGCTTGTCTCCTTTCTGGTGAAGAATTGGCTTGGTAGTTTAGTCTGCCCTGTTCCCATGATGCACTGGGCCAGGGACAGACTGATTTGCATATAGCCAGGTTCTGAGCTGGGATGGGGCAGTGAGATAAATAACGGTGATGGATCAAGCCCTGATCTTTGGACTGGGTAAGAGTGGTCTGCTTAATTCAGACACTCTGTTCATCACCACCCCCTTTGCTGGTATAACCTCAGCTTATCCCAGAAGTGGCAATAGCAGGGAGCGTGGAAGTTGTAGGATGGTCATGAGCTCCAGTGCTCCGAGAATCTGCTGCCAATATGTGTGTACTGCGCTACATTCCCATGCAAGATGGAGAAAGTCAGCATTTTCTGCCCTACATCTGTCACATCAAGTATTGTCACGGAGACCCTACCAATGCAACCGGGCCAGGGTGTAAGAATTTGTAGTGAGTAATGCACAGTCTACTATTGGAGGAGGCGAGTTCAGTCTGTTTCCAGCAATAGTCCCATTGCTGATCGGTAAGGTCATGTCCCAGTTCAGTGCTCCATTTGGCGCGTGCAGAGCAGGGAGGGTATTCCATCTCCATGTAAAGGCTATGGTACAAAGTAGATACCAGATGTGAAGCTTCAGTAGTTTGCAACATGTGGTGCAATGGGGCAACCGTTGGAGGCTCCATGCGGTATGAGGGCACATATTCCCTTATTCCCTGTCTCAAGCGTACATACATGAAAATGTCCATAGGGGACGGCGGAGCGCCTTGATACAATTGTGACATGTCCCAAAATTTACCCTTTAGGTAGAAGTCCCCCGAACAAGTGATTTTGAACTTGGTTTTGGTCTTAGCGAATAGTCCCTCCTGAAGAACTGGCATTTTTGGATGATAAGTAAGTGGAAGCAGTGGAGAATAGAGCACCGGTGACTTGAGTATACGAGTAAGGTGTTGCCAGGCTTTAACTGTACAATCCACTGAGGTAAGACCGACTGGTCGATTCTCAGGAACAGCCAGAATGACCCCGTTTAGCGGAATAGGATTTGCCAGCCAGTGTTTCGTTGCGACTTGGGATGTATATCTGGGGGTGGAAACCGTAGTGGGCAAAATGTGCCTGGGCACACAGATAGTACAATTCAAAATTAGGTTCATCAAACCCTACCTGGGAGTAGGGGTGAATGAGAGTGTCCCATTGCAATCGTGGTTGCTTTCCGCCCCAGATCAGTCGTATGTGCTCCGATCATAGCATATTAAAAAAGTGTCTGCCAGGATAAAGAGGTATGTTTAAGAGCAAATATTAAAGCTTGGGGAGGACATTCATTTTTATCAGTGAAATGCGCCCTGCAATGGTGAGGTGGAGGGCTATCCACCTTCTGATACTGGTTGTTATATGTTCGAGCGTACAGTCATAGTTCCGATGCAATAATTCTTTGCGATCATTAGTGACATGTAACCGAATTTATTTCACCTCAGATACCACTCAATTGGGAAGTCCATAAGGAATGGCGTTGCTGCTGGAGTGAGCGGGAAGAGTCAAGATTTTGTCCAGTTAATATGTATGCCCGATAGTCCGCCAAATCTCACTAATTCTCGAAAGGAGGGTATTGAGATTTTGGGTTGGGTTCTTCACATATAAAGTGACGTTGTCTGCATAAAGAGAGATCAGTATGGGATGGAGAAAGCATTGAAGGGCTTTTTCTTGATGATGCTGCCTGAGGTTCACCGCAAGAGGCTTTATAGCAAGGACGAATAGAAGAGGGGAGAGGGGACAGCTTGGCGGGTGCCCCGTGTGAGCAGGATAGGGGAGGAAGCGGGGCCATTTACCCTCACCTGCACTGTCAGTGAGGCATAGAGGAGACGGATCGATGAGAAAAACCTGGCAGGGAGACCCATACATTGAAGTATGGTGAAAAGATAGTCCCACTCTACCGAGTCAAAGGCTTTCGTGGCATCTAAAAAGACAGTCATGAATGCCAGTTGGGGGTCAACGTGGTGCATAATGGAGAATAGTGTACGCAGGTTATGGGAGGTCACCGTACCTGGAATAAAACCTGCCTGATCAGGTAGCACCAACTCCTCCATTAAAAGGCTGAGACGGTTCAGCAGAAGTTTCGCTAGGATCTTTGTATCTGTATTAATGAGAGATAGAGGCCTGTACGATTCGCACTGATCCGCAGGCTTGTCGGGCTTCAGGAGTGAAATGGTAAGTGCCTCCCTCATAGAATCTGGAAGAATTTGAGCCTCCTGAGCTCCCAGATATACCTCCCGTAACACTGGGATCAACTGATCTATATAGGACTTATAAAAGTCAACAGGTAGGCCATTGGAGCCCGGGGCTTTCCCTGATTTCTTTTTCATAATCGGGGTGCACCTAGAAACTCCTGCTGGTGATCTCCCAGCCAACCCAGCGCAATATCTTTCAGAAAGGGATTGAAATCTGGGGGTACAGCTTGTCGGGTATTGTAAAGTTCTATGTAAAAGGAAGTAAAGGTGTGTTCAATGTCGCAACTGTCTCTATGGCGCTCTCCCGAGACGTCTAGTATGTCAATATTATAGTTAGAGAATCAGGGCTGACGAACATCCATTGCAATTGCTCTGCCCGTCCTCTCTCCCTCACCATATCTACGCTCAGTAGAATATTTACCACAGAAGCGAACCTCCCGCTCTGCAGTGTTAGCATATTCAATATGTTTTTCACGTAGTGCGGCCCTCAGTACCCGAAGTCTGGCGCCACATGTCTGCTTTCAATTGCTTAAGCTCGCCCTCTAACCAACGCAAGCTGCGCCTGATGTCTCAAAGTACCCCGAAACTTACAGAACCCCCCCCACCGTAACTGTAAAAGCCTGCCATAGAGTACTCATATGAGCGACCGAACCCTTGTTGCCGTTAAAGAAACTTGCGATCTCTTTGCCAGCTCTGCCTGGAAGACGATATCTAGTAGCGCTTCGGGCACTAGTCTCCAGCAGAATGGGGATGCAATTGAGTTAGGGGACGCTATTTGCATGTGTACAGGCGCATGATCTGAGAGTGTTCTGACCATATGATCTATGGCGATTATCCACAGTGCGACCCCACAAGAGACAATCCAATAATCAAGGCGAGACCAAGCAGCGCAGGCTGTGGTGTGGTATGTGCCCTTGCTACTTCCTGGGTGTACATGTTGCCACACATCAATGAGCCTGTGTTCAGTGAGCAGTTGGGAGACAGTCTCTTGAGTTTTGGTGTAGTGGTGAGGGTGAGGCAGTGAGCGGTCGAGCGCCGGGCATAGTGTAGTTTTAAAATCCCCTCCCCAAATGACATGAGTAGATCCCACGTTAAGAATTTGCCTCCATAGGGAAGTGAAATAGTACGGGTCATCAGTGTTTGGTCCATAGCAGCAACCCAAAGTAACCAATTGCGTACCAAGCGTACCCCAAAGTATGCAATGTCTGCCAGACGGGTCTCTAAGGGAATCTCCTGGAACAAAAGGAGTGCCCCTCTTAACCAGAATAAGTGTGCCCTGTGAATATGATGAGTATGAGGAGAAGACTCTGTCCGATACCAATCTGCTTCCAAAGCAGGGCAAGCAGCGGGGGTCTGTATGTGTCTCCTGGAGCACTGCTATATATATGATTTCTGTTGAGGTAAGCAAAAGTTTGTCGCTTTGCGGGGGTCCTCTGAGGCCTCTGATATTCTACATGTGCAAATTTATGCGTAGAGAGTAAGTATTCAACTACATAACTGTGGAGACAATAATGCCTGTAAAAGACTTAGAGGATGTCTGTGTAGAAATTTCTCAAAGTGTGTTGGTATGTCTAATTCCCAAAACATTACATAGGAACCACTGAAAAACAACAACAATCCCCATCCCACCCAAAACAACACCCCAAATGTGTCGGAATTGCACCGCCCACCCAAATCCCAATAAGTCCATCACATTGCATTCCAAGAATAAGTAGAGCTGTATGTCATCACAAAGAACAAAAACGAAAAGCAAGGGTGAATGCCCTATGGGGGGGTCACCAGAGCAACATGAGAACCTCCCTTCCCTCAGTCCTGCCCAGGTAAAGTCTCAGTGCCCCACAGGCAAACAAGCAAGGGGGAAGGGCACTTGGTTTAGTACAGTTACAAACCATCTGCTACATATATGCGTATTTTTAAACAAAGGAAAAGAAAAATACACCAAGGCTGCACTACTGGAGATCACTTATCTGTGTTCGTTGGGTGGAAGAGCAAACCCCCCAGGGGAGTACCATCGCCAACCATGTGAAGTACCCAGTCTCCAAATGCATGTACCATGTGCCAAGCAGAGAACCTTCAAACCATCAAGGGATCCCCTCCGTCACATCACAGCATATGTCAAAAAAGTGCATATCAGCCTCTCATTCAAGTGAGGAGAAGGCAATCTAGAAGCGTGGTCATCTGATGCGCCCTGAGGAGAGCAGCATTTAACTGATTTCAGGAACTCCTCTGCCTGATGTGGTTTAGTGAAGATGGTATGATTGCCGTGGTAGTAAACTCTCAGGCGTGCTGGGTAAGAAGAACATACTCGATCTGTGCCTTACAAAGTTTTTGCTTGACTCCCATAAATTTACGGCGCACCTCCTGCACCATAGTGGTGAAGTCTGGGAAGATGGTGAATTCCACGCTTTTGTATCATAGATTCTTATGTTCACGTGCCTGCTTCAGAGCAGCATCTCAGTCATGATAATTGAGGAGTCGAGTCACAATAGGCCTGGGGTCTCGCCAGGAGGGGGACATGGTCCCAGGGAGTGGTGCACTCTCTGCACAATAAGCTGCTTAGAGAACGGGTCTTCCTCACTGTTTCCTCCCAGAAGACACTCAACATACTCCTCCATACGGCCTGTGTTAGTGCTTTCCGGTATGCCAATTATTTGGATGGTATTCCGGCAACTGCGAGCCTCAAGGTCTTCATTCTTGGCAGCTATCACCTTGAGCAGTTTATCCATTTGCGGCACCTGGAGCTGCCGTTGTGAGGTAGTATCCTCATTATCTGATATGTGCTGCTCAGCTTCTTTGATCTGACCATCGTGTTTATCCAGTCGGTTGTTCATGATGTCCATTTTCCCTGACAAGTCAGACAGGCTATGTTGCAGGGCAAGGAGTAGCGACTTAAACTTCATCCCCAGGAGGTGAAATCTGTGCTTGCGATGTCTTTCCAACTGACTGGATCAAATCCTCTGAGGCCGAGTGCGTAGCAACTTTCTTGGCATTGAACACTAGTTGAGGCTGTCGGCCATCTGGTTTCCCCATGGTAGCTGCCAAGACACAGGGGTGTCTGGGAGACAAAACCAGAGCCTGCAATACACTCCTCAGGGGAGGGGTGACCGTATATCTCAGATGCGGGCAGGAAGTACTGTATCTCTTGGATCAGGAGAAGGCTCACAATATGCGCAGGCAAAGTACGACTTTCTGTGGCAGGGTATTCAACCCTCCGGATCCCCAGCGGGCTCCTTTCACCCGTGAGTAATGGACAGTACCCAATCGAAAAGGAAAGCCCTAGGAGCAAGGGTACTGCAAGGATGACTACAGAGACACTGCGCAGTGATCCCTCAGTGCCTGCTAGGTATCGATCTGTCAGCGCGCATGGAGGGTCCACACAGTAGGGATGTTCACTAGGGCACAGTCTAGCAAGCAAAATGAGTGTCCAGTACTTTCACTGTGCCCAGTATCCCCGGTGTGCATCCTTCTCCCCACTACCAATTCAGCACATGGCACCCTTGCAACAGCTGGGCAGAAATTTGCTGTACTGCACTAGACCACACCATGAGCGCCCAAGGACACTAATGTCTTTAAATATTGCGCAGGTGGGGCTGGTTTCCAACAGTGTTATACAATATGCGCAGGGTATTGTTAATGTCAATGCGCAGTGGGGGACTCGTTAAAATCAGGGCCTCTTGCTCCTTCCAACAGATGGATGTCGTGGATACAGGCGCGTGGTTCCCCAGCATTGAAGTTATGAAGTCAGGCATGGAAGGCCTAGAGACCATCACGGTGGTCAGAGAATGCCGCCTGCATGGCGGGCGTCCGATAGTCTGGGCCCCCGTAACAACAATCCGAGGCTAAATGCACTCACCGCATGCAAGTAGTCCTGACACACAGTGGGCCAGACAAAAGTGCGTTCGATATTGTCTGGTGGGACCGGCACCTCTCTCCCGAGCACGCCGACTGTCAAAGGCCTGCCGACCACGTAGGCGCCACAGAGCTCAAGAGACCTTCGCTGCCGAGCAGAGCTCCAGGCAGTCGCTGCGCGCACCAGGCTGAAATCTTCACTCTGCTCTGGATTCCACAGAGAGTGCCGCCTACCCTCAAAAACAGCACCGGAGATAGCGGGCGTGCTGAGAAGCAGTTGCCAGAAGCAACAAGCAGGATTACCCAGCACTGGTAGATGATAATTGCAGGATCATACAGCCAAGCAGCCGGAGCTTCACAGGCGTGCAGCCATCTTGGTCGTGGGCCATCTAGCGCCCCCCCCTCCTACCTTGAAAGTATAGGGTGATTCATCTAGCGGGGGCAGAGAAAAAAGGGGGTCTTAAAATGTGTTTTCCCCATGTTATTGTACTTGGAAAACTTTAGACAAGACTACAGCCAGAACAGCTGAACGGAATAACACCAAATTTGGCAAAAAGCTAGCCCTTGGTTCAGAAAGAACGCTTTTTGTTAAATGGTGTAAATCCGTTCAGTAGTTTCTGGTAAATTAGAAAAAGAAAAAATATCGATATCTGAGCACTGAGGAGGGTTCGTGAAGCATGAACTTCACTCTGATTGGCTGCTAACACCCCAAACCAGGAAGTGTTAGCAGTCATCTTGTGACTCGGTTGAACCGAGTCACCAGAAAATAGTGAGAAAGGTTAAAAAAGAGCAAAAGGGGGGTTGGGTAGAAACACCCTGACCTCTTAGGTCTGCTCAGAAGGTCCCACAAGGACCCACATGGCCAAAAAAAGCACTTTTTATTTTAAACAGCAGAATTTGCATAGGGGTTGTGAATTTCGCTGACATTTTTAAAAAAATGAAGCACAGGCTCCAGCACTTCATTTAAATGAGGCCCTGGGTGGGCCAGGCCCCGGGGGAAATTCTAAAATGAAATGCAACTGAAGCCTGGGCAGCAGATCACAAACAGGATTACCTACTGGGAGCGCATCACTGCATGAAGAGGAACAGAGAGGAGGGGGAGCCTCTCAGAGATGGGCAACTCCCTGCCAGTGCCTTGGACTGCAGAGGCGGATGGGGGCTTCCGACCCTGGACCATTGTATGCTCACTCAGCTGACTTCAAGGAGAAAAGGTCAAGCTATACCCAGACCTGCCTCCCCAGTAGAAGCCCGGCTGCAGTGGACGGTTCTGCACGGGAAAGGCATCAGGCTGCGGTTTGAAGGGCAGCTGTGCGCTAAGCGCCCAGACTTCCTGATCCAGCAGCTGGGAGGTGGACAACAAGGGATACAGATGTTTCTGTGGATAATATCTGACGGGCTAACCGTTTCACTTCTGGGAAGCATTCGAGTTTTTCCGATTTCAGCCAATCACTGAATCTTTTTCTGGCCGGGATGGTCCCATGCCCATCTTTTCTGCATGCACTGCATTTCTTGTGATGTATTTGCAGTAGGTCGGACTCCTCGCAGCTGAATCTTCAATGAGCGCAGACAACCACTAAGGAGGAAACGTGCGGGTCCACCCGAGAAAGTAATCTCACATGCACCCACCCCTGTGCCAGCGGTCTGTGGATTAGAGAGACCCGTGTTCTAATCTTGGCTTCTGCGTTCAGCTGAGGTGTGTGATCTTGGAAACACTGTTTTGTTGGTTCCTTTATCCGATGCACTTGGGAGGGCTCTGAAGCTGCAAGTGCCCTTAAGCAGCGCTATATAGCTACTTCTCAATCATTTTCCTGGATAGTAGGCTGAGCGGTTCGGCCTGTCCCAGCCTGGGGCGCACCATGGAGGAGGTCTGGAGTGAGACCCTTCCGGACATGGAGACACAGGAGAGTAAGGTTGGAAGAAAGACTGCTAGGGTGGCTGCGTGAGGGCTCTGCGCAGCTGCTAGGGGACAGCCCTGCGGGGCCAGTAGGGTGGTGACCAACCGTCTGTAAATTTCACGGACAGTGCGTAATTTAGGCCATCTGTCCGTTGTCCGTAAAGTATTCTTTAACGGGCGCCATTTGTCCGTAATTTTAACCGAGCACGGTCGCACATCCCTAAAGCCGGCACAGCTTCCACCCACCTCCCTTCTTGACTTGACTTGATGCATTCAGGGCTGTTTGCATCTGAATAGATGCCCCTGCTCTTGAAGCTGCAGCCCCCACCCCTCACACCTCCAGCCCTTGATGACCTGTTAAGAGGTGCTTGAAGGTGACTGAGAGGGAGGGGCTGCAGCTCAGGGGGCATCTATTCAGATGCAAACAGCCCTGAAAGCGTCATGTCTCTGCAATTTGTGTGAGACATTCACTTTCTGCCCAGGGCCCCAAACATCCTACAACCGGTCTGGATTACACCGAGGCAGCACATGGTTCTCATCACAGCACCGAGCTTAATAACTGACACCAAATTGTAAACAAACTTCGATTCTTCAAACATGAAGTCTTTAATGTAATAAAATAAAGAAATGGCACAATCGCACCCACACTGATTAACAAAGTATGGAGGACAATCAGTTAAATCAGTTCTCTTGGAGTATCTCCTTTAAGTACTGGTAAAAGTAACACTTTGGAAAGAGAGCCTGTCTTCTCATGGTCTTGTCCAGGTGGGGGTGAGGAGCCCTACCCCACCCTGGATGAGACCAAGATGATACTAGAATACCGCATGTCCACCCCTGTGCCCACCCTGGTGGGTCCTGGTCCCCCTCCTGCCCACCCTCCCCCGAGTGATGGCTCTTGTCCCTCCCCCCCCCCCCCCCCCACCTGTGGTGGATACTGTCTCTGCCCTGGGTGGCTTCTGTCCCAGTCCAGGAATGGCTCCTGCAGCTCAAAATGGCTCAACTCAAAATTAATATGAAAAGGTGGGCGAGTGAGTAAGTGAAGGGATGGCTGGATGGCTGGATGAAATAGTGAAAGGGTGAATGGATGAATAAAATATTGAATAGATGGATAATAAAAGAGGATGGGTGGATTGATGAGTGAGTGGTGGAAGGATGGGAGGGAGAAAGGGTAAATAGCTGGATGTATGGGTGGAAGGGTAGCTGGATGGGTAAAAGGGTGGATGGATGAGTGAAAGGACGGATGAGTAAAAAGGTGGATGAGTGAGTGGATGGGTGGATGGATGAGTGAAATGATGGATGGATTGATGAATTGATAAGTGCAAGGGTGAATGGATGGACAGATGAGTGAAAGGGTGGATGTAAGGATGGATGAGTGAGTGAAAGGGATGGTAGATGGACTAAAGGATGAATAGATGAGCGAAGGAGTGAAAGGATAAATGGATGAGTGATAGGGTCAATGGATGGATTCATGAGTGGATGAGTAGATGGATGGATGGGTGGAAGGATGGATGGAAGGAAGGATTGCTAAGTGAAAGGGACGATGGAGAGAGAAAGGGAGGAGGATGAATGACTGAAAGGGTGAATGGGTGGATGGATGAGTAAGTGAAAGGATGGCTGGATGGGTGAAAGGGTAAATGGCTGGATGGATGAGTGAATGGATGGGTAGAAGAGTGGATGGATGTCAAGTCAAAAATTTACTTTATTTGGTTTGTCACAACCATAAAGCATACAAATACAAAGATTTACATTAAAATAGCAGCAAGTTAAGAGTTCATTTAGTTAAAATATCTTTTCATTTTCTGTAATTAAAAACTTTATCCCGGGCTTTGACTGAGATCTGTTTCTACTTTTTGAAGTTGAGTCTCTACAAAGTTCAAGAATTTTACCCCTCGGCATATTAGGATGTTTGAACCTGCTCCCATCCAGCTGTTCACAGCTTGCCTGCAGGTGCGGATCTGTAGCGTGTTAAAAATTGATTTCAGTAAATATTTCCTCTTGTCTTTAGAGGCCTCGTATGTGCACAGGAGGTGGCACAGGGTCTCACTGTGGTAATCACATAGTCTGCATCTTGGCACCTGATGTGGGTCTTTCCATGACGGGATCATATCTTTGGAGAAATGGTTACCCATTCTGAGGGCCATAAATTTTGTTTTTAAGGATAGCCGGAAATGCGCCATGAGATAAGGTTGGGGTTTTAATTGTTTGTATGAGTTTATGATGGTCCATGCATGTCGCCGCTTGGCCAAAGTCTTTTTGTCTTCAACTAAAGATAAGGCTTTAGCATTCAGCTTGCAAATCTTTTTGAAGGATAAATCTTCTGGTGGTTTGTTCCAGATCTCCTCCATTTTGAGGGTTTCTAGTGATAATCGCAGATCATTGCCCCATGAGTTGGATTCCTGTTGGTCGTATTGTTTTTTGATTTCTTGCCAACATAAGTTGTTTAAGGATCCAGATTCTGCCGATCTCAGTTTCCAGCACCATTTCACTAGGGCTGCTTTCCTTTGGTATATTTGATTTTGCAAACCAAATTCCAGCCTTATTTGGGCCAGGGCTGATCCTTTGTATAAGTGGAACACAGATTTATATATTTTTGTTTGGAGGGAGTTTAATATATTGGCTTCTTTCCCATGCCATATTTCCAGTCCATATGGGAGGGATGGTAGGACTTGGGCTGCCATTACTTTTAGCAGGTGGTCGTATGATGGGCATTGCATTTTCTTTTGGAGAACTTTATACGCAAAGCTCAGTGATTGTGCTTTTTCAGCGATTACTCTTTTTTGGTCTTAAAGGGACATGTTTTTGCTTATTGTGACCCCCAGATATTTATAAGCAGTTGTTTCCTCAATGTATTTGCCATTTGTGTGCCACTTGAAGGGTCTTCTGCAAGTGCCCGCCAATCTCACCACTTTTGTTTTTTTGATGTTTAATTCCAGGCCTTCTCTCTCGAAATAGTCTGTTAACTCAGATATTGTTCTTTGGAGGCCTATTGGTGTTTGGCTTAAGACAACAATATCGTCCGCATATTAAAGGAACTGTATGTTTTCATTGGCCAATTTTGGCGGGTGCCCGTTCACATTCTTGAGTTGGTCTTTCAAATCTGCTAAATATATATTGAACAGGCTTGGGGAGAGCACGCAACCCTGTTTAAGGCTGTTTGTTATTTATTTATTTTTTTTATAAAATTTTTATTTTGCAAGATTTTAAGTAGAAGAAATGGAGGAAAAAAAGGCAAGAAAAAGAAGGAGAATGAGAATAAAGGAACATGCGACATTCCGCCATAAATCCCCACAACGGGGGTGCTGAAGAACATTACTGCAAAGAAAAAAGACCAAAATTACAGCAGAAGGGACGGCAACTAGCGTTGCCAAAAGCAATATAAGTGTTATTGTTCGCCAATCTCCATCGATTGGGAGAGGCACCCACGTCTCAGCAGCTAGTTCAAGGTTCTCAGAAGTAAAGGGTGTCCCAATCATGATCTCAATCATAAAGGAAGGCCGTGCCGTCCGTCTTCATATGCGATTTGTGTCGCAACCAAAAGAAAATCAACAATCCCAACTCAACACCCCACCCACCCCACTTCCCCCCCACCCCCCGCCCTGTCCCTAGTGGTGGCGACCATCATGCATTCAGAACATCATCAAACAGGCAGGCGATTAAATTTGGAAGAGGTTAGCGCACGAAGAGCTGAGGGGCAAACTGCAGAAGGCAAACCTTGAGACAAAAACCTTACCAAGGGTCCCCAGTTGAACATGAAGTTTTTAAAATTCCCCATAAAGATATCTGAAAGTCTCTCCATACTCAGTAGTCGCCACAGCCGTGCATGCCATAAAGAAATGGCTGGAGCAGTCGGGCTTTTCCAAGCGGCCACCAAAGTCAATTTGCCCGCCCCCAGGCACAGCCATATAATACGTTTATCAGCTCTCGTCTGATGTTCAAGCTGCGGGTCTCTAAGTCCCAACAGGACAAATTCCATTGAATCCGGGATTGGGTAACCCATCACATCCTTGATGTGGGAGAGGATCTCGGACCAGAATGGCCGGATGGTGGGGCAATCCCATCAGATGTGGCTGAAGTCACCCAACATCCAGCAGCCTCGCCAGCATTTATCAGAGGTCGTCGGAAATATCCGATGTACCTGAGAAGGATACAGATACCAATCAAATATAAGCTTCATATGAGCCTCTAAGATCTGTGGAATGATTATGTGCGGCCACATCTCGCCAGAGGCTCCTCCATTCATTGTCAGAAATGTCCCTCCCCAATGTAGTCTCCCAGTGGTCCATATATCGAGGTCGGGGGGACACCGCGGTGTCCAGTAGCAACCCATAAAGGAAATAGATCGTCCCCTTCATGGTGGACGTGCGGAGAATAAAGGTTTCAAACTTCATCAACGGTCTAGTAGCGGCATCCACCACCCCAGGTGACGTCGCCCAGTGGAGGAGCTGGAGGTGACGAAAGCGCTCAGTAGGCATAACACCATAGTCCCGATACAATTGTGGAAGGTAAGAGGCGTTGCACCGTGAAACAGGTGGGTGAAGGCCCTACAACCACCCTCTCTCCAGACACCAAAGGGTCCATCCGTCAGGGCCGGAGGGAAGGCCGGGTTGAAATGGATAGGAGTAAATGGGGACGGGAAGGTGGTCCATCGATCGTCGCCACTGACCGTGTCCCAGACTTTCAACACCGTGCTGGTGGGGGTGCTAATGTACGCGTTTCTGGGCCGGTCGGCCTTAGGTTTCCAGGCCAGGTCCCAGATGAATCTTCCGGCCACACTCCGATCCATATGGAGCCAGTGCTTCTCCGAGAGCTGTTGGGACCATTCCACCAGAACTCTTAATTGGGCAGCCTTATAATACAAGTGCATGTCCGGGAACCCCACCCCCCCCTCCACCCGCGGGCGTCGAAGAACCGCATAAGAAAGTCGCGCCCGACCGCCTTGCCATACAAATTTCAACATCAAGGTCTTGAGCCGACGGAAATAGTCCATCCCTATCGGAATGGGCAGTGCCTGGAAGAGATATAGGAGTTTAGGTAGGAGGACCATTTTAAGCGCCTGAATCCTACCCAACCACAAGATATATTTCGGTTTCCATCTCTCCAGCTCCGCACGTATCGCCGCCAGCATCGGAGGGAAATTGGCCGGAAACAGTGCGCCCAGGGTAGAGGTCAGCCTCACACCCAGATATAACAGGGATGAGGTCGACCATGAGAGTGGAGTAAGCGATCGAATCCGGTGCACCTCTTCGGGTGGTAGAGTCAGGTTCAGAATATACGATTTATCGAAGTTGACTCTGAATCCTGCCACCGTTTCAAAATCAGAGAGCACTGTATGGACATGGGGTAATGATAGCGCCGGATCCCGAACCGAAAGTAACACGTCGTCCGCGAAGAGCGAAATCTTGTGTTGTTCACCCAAGAAGGGGAGGCCCAAGATCTGCTCGTTCTCCCGAATCGCTAGGGCCAACGGTTCTATGCTTAACGCAAAGAGAAGTGGCGAGAGCGGGCAACCCTGACGCGTCCCGCGGGAATGGTGGAAACTCCTGGACCTATGTCCGTTAATCAGTACCCGAGAGGTGGGGTTGTTTTAATTAGCCTCAAGCATTCTTATGAATTGGGGTGAAAACCCAAAGGCTTCCAGTGTGCGATGTAAAAAGCCCCAATCAACGCGATCAAAGGCTTTTTCCGCGTCGAGCCCTACTAATACCGCCGGTATGCGAAATCGATCAGCCTTCTCAATCAGATGGATTATGCGCCGCAGGTTATCGTGAGTCTGTCGACCTTTTATAAACCCGGACTGGTCCGGGTGGACCAGAGCCGGCATCAAATCCTGTAACCTGCCAGCAAGGATAGATGAGTACAACTTAGCGTCCAGGTTAAGGAGCGCTATCGGACGATAAGATGCGCATTTGGTAAGATCCTTCCCCGGTTTGGGGAGGATGGTAATCAGAGCCTCAGCCATAGTGTCAGAGGTTCTTCCCTCAGACGCCATTGTGTTAAAAAGGGAAACCAGGTAATCGCAGATGTCCGACGCGAACGTTTTGTAAAACAGGGCCATGTAACCGTCAGGACCCGGGGCCTTGTGGAGCTTCAGAGCCTTAATGGCGTCCAATACCTCCTCCCTAGAGATGGGGGAAGACAGCAGGTCGTTCCATTCCCTGGAGACCTGTGGGATAGGAAGACCACCCAGGAACACAGACTGGGCCTCTGGATCCAGGGCGTCGCTCGAATAAAGATCTGGGTAAAAGCGGCCAAAAAGGGCCGCCTTGTCTGCATCCTTATGCCGGACAGAACCCGTATGGTCCTGTATGCCCCCAATATAATCCCTCTCACGTTTATCTCGAAGCTGCTGGGCCAGGTGACACCCCACCTTGTTCCCCTGGGAGTAGGAGACGCGTCTGAGACGCAGGAGGGTAAACTCAGCCCGGTTGTTGTAGTGGGCTCTCAATTTCCCTCGTACCGCTGTAAGCGGACGGAGGGTCACCCTAGAAGGATTCGACTTGTGTGCTTGCTCCAGTGTAGCAAGCTCCGTCTCCAGAGCCTCCCTTTCCTTCCGTCGAAGCTTGTTAAGATTTGCATTGAGGGCGAGGCACATACCTCGTAATGAGGCCTTGCACGCATCCCATGTGGTATATACTGATGTATCAGAAGGTGGGTTAAGAGAGAAAAACTCTCCTATAGCCTTTCGCAGTTCTTTACAAGACACCTCATCCCGTACCAACGCTGCTGGGAAGTACCACTTCCGCCAGCCGTCCCCCCCCACGGACCAATGTAACCCAAGCACCACTAGGCTATGATCAGATACCGAGAGCGGAAAAATACTAGCCATTCGAACATCTCCCCTGAGGGCCTGGCTAATAAAAATGTGGGCCCTTATTTATGAAGAGCTTGCGCCGAAGATGCGTCAAAAATAATGACGCATCTTCGGCGCACCGCATGCGTCATATTAGTGAAGTGACGCATCTCCAGCGATGCGTCACTTTCACCTCACTGCGCTAAAAAACCCACTGCGTCAGAATGCCATGCGACATGCAAATAATAATGTATGCAATGTGGGCGTTACCGCGGAAAAACTTGCGCAAAAATGACGCATCCGCATTTACTAACTTTCCCGCTTTTGACGCATCCGCGACGGAAATGGCGCATCGTTGCGGATGCGTCGGAATTGGTGCGCCTACAAAACGGACGCGCAGGAAATGACGCATCGGCACATAGCGAGAGGAGAGGAGAGAGGAGAGGAGGCCATTGAACTTTGCTGCAACCATACCCACACCATGGA
The DNA here is from genome assembly GCF_964263255.1 of Lissotriton vulgaris. Taxonomy (NCBI): domain Eukaryota; kingdom Metazoa; phylum Chordata; class Amphibia; order Caudata; family Salamandridae; genus Lissotriton; species Lissotriton vulgaris. Next base: position 37,442 of record NW_028241205.1, read on the forward strand.
GGTCGTAATGCTGAGAGTAGCTGCCAGACGGAGACGACTAGCTGCAGGAATACCACCACAACCCCCTGCACCACAAAATCCACCCCCACCCCCAAGGCAACGCCGCAGAAAGGAGCGGTTATTCCGTCCAAGGAGCGTCCTGAGAGGCATCAGGGATGAGGAGGTCAAAACTCTATTCCGCCTGAAGAAGGAGACCATTGAACATCTACTGGGACTCATTGGACCAAGGCTAGAGGTAGGAAGCAACAGGCCTACAAACATACCGCCACAGGCAAAGCTCCTGGCTGTGTTGCACATGCTAGCATCGGGCTCCTTTCAGACAACAGTCGCCAAACTGGCAGGAATATCCCAGCCAGCTTTTTCATCATTCCTGCCAACTGTCCTGGATGCCATCATCCATCTCACACCCCGCTACCTCCGTTTTCCCAACAATGCACAAGAGCAGATGGAGATAAAGCAAGGATTCTATGCCATAGCAGGCTTACCCCATGTGCTGGGTGCCATGGACTGTACGCATGTGCAATTAGTACCTCCGGCAGCAACTGCACATTTGTACATCAATCGGAAACACACTTATTCAATTAATGTACAGGCCATCGTGGATCACCGTGGACTATTTACTAATGTGCTGGCAAAATACCCTGGCAGTGTACATGATGCGTTCATCTTCAGGAACTGCATCATAAATGATCGCTTCAACAATGGCCTGTATGGAAATGGACTACTTGTAGGTAAGCAAAAGAGTATGATACAATGCACCATCCATGCTACCATACTGCTAATATTGCTGTAATGACGCATAAATGAGGTTCTGGATGTAATAATGTTGTACTAGCACACAGGTACCCATAGTACGGCCCGCGGGCCGTCAGCGGCCCGGCAAGCCTTCCACTGCAGCCCGGCAAGCCTTCCTGTGCGGCCCGCGGACCTTGCAGACATGTACCTCTGTTAAATTTACATTTTTTCCAAAGTGTCTGCAAACACCACCGGTTGTTGATTTATGGGGGCCAGGTGATTTCAGGCATAGGGTGGAGATGCAGGGGCGCTAAGAAGAGATCAAATTCAACAAGGCCTCATTAACAATTAAATGGTCTTTTAAAGAGCTGTTAAATACTCCGCTGACTGGCGCCAAGGGGGCGTTGGCCTGACTGCTGGGGGTGCCATGATGGGACAAGTGGTGGGACACAGACCCTACAAAGCAGCAAATTCTGAAAGAAAACTAGCTGGCTTTTACATTACAGGGGGGGAGGCTGTCTCTGGGCTGGTGACGGGGACGTGTAGACACAGTATGTGTGCACCACCCGAGAGACAGAAGGGGCAGAGACAGAAGGGGCAGAGACAGACAGGGGCAGGGGCAGACAGGGGCAGGGGCAGACAAGGCAGACAGGGGCAGAGTGTCAGAGACAGATAGAGGCAGAGGCAGATAGAGGGAGGGGCAGATAGGGGCAGAGTGTCAGAGACAGATAGTGTGAGAGACAGATAGGGGCAGGGCCAGAGAAAGGCAGAGACAGGGACAGACTGACAGAGGCAGAGACAGATAGGGGCAGAGACAGATAGGGGCAGAGACACATGGGGGCAGAGACACATGGGTGCAGAGACATATGGGGGCAGAGACATATGGGGCAGAGAAAGATGGGGGCAGAGACAGATGGGGGCAGAGACAGATGGGGGCAGAGACAGATGGGGCAGAAACAGACATACATAGACAGATAGCGGCAGAGACAGACAGAGATAGACACAAGGACAGAGAGACAGAGGGAGGGGGAGGAGGGCCAGACAGAGACAGGCCCAGACACAGACAGGGACAGACAGAGAGAAGGAGACAGAGAGGAGGAGACAGAGAGAGACATAGAGGGAGGGAGACAGAAAGGGAAGGAGACAGAGAGAGACAGAGAGGGAGAGTGACAGAGAGGGAGGGAGACAGAGGGAGAGACACAGAGGGCGAGAGAGGGAGGGAGAGAGACAGACAGAGTGAGACAGATGGAGAGAGAGGAGGGAGGGAGACAGACAGACAGACAGAGTGGGAGAGAGGGAGAGAGAGGGAGGGAGACAGACAGACAGAGGGACACAGAGGGAGAGAGAGGGAGGGAGACATACAGAGGGAGAGAGAGGGAGGGAGACAGACAGACAGAGGGAGAGAGAGGATGGGAAACAGACAGACTGAGTGAGTGAGTGAGTGAGTGAGTGAGTGAGTGAGTGAGTGAGTGTGAGAGAGTGAGTGTGAGAGATGTGTATGCCAGGTCTGGTCGCTCAGTAGACAAAGGCGTCTGTTGCTGCGGCCTGTGTCCAACCTCATGGTCAGTTTGTATTTGTGGCTCTAGCCCCGCCCACTCCCCCACTGACCCCGGCCCCACCACTGCGGCCCTCGGCCACAAGCCACACTGTAAATTTGGCCCCGAGATAAAGTTTGTGAGTACCCATGTAATAGCATATACATAGACATTAATAGAAGGGCCATAATTAATGACGGTCATGCACTGCTGGTGCGTTAAAACTAAAATGGCAAAAGGTCACGCACCAGTGGTGCAAGTCCCTCATAAATGAGGCCCACGATCATGTAGAGGCATATAGGGAGTCAATGCATGTCCTTCCAAATTCGAGAAAATACAAAAGGATGTGGGTGGTGCACAGCGGTAGTAAACGAAGTATGTAGAATCTTGTTCAGCTGAGGGTGCTCCCAAGGGTGGTGCTTCCGTCAAAGCAACAAAAGTGCAAGACAGGTAGTGTACACAAACCACTGCAAATACATCCCCTTGGCGAGGCACTCCGTACATGATCATGAAAATGATTCAAAGAAGTTGTAATCCAAGTTCTGTTTTTAATTCACAAGTATTCAAGTTAATGGGTTATTGATGATATCAACAGCATATCAATCCATAGCAAAACTACATTTCTACAAGCCCCTTTGTCAAGGAGCGTTCATATCAACGCGTAGCAAGGACTGCTACTTGGCTGTTCTAAGACCAGCATTACAGAACACTGGTCTTAGAACAGCCAAGTAACGGTCCTTGCAATGCGTGGATATGAACGCTCCATGACAAAGGGCCTCCTGGCCAAAATGCATAGGAGGACTTCATACTTATCTACTTTAAGAAATAAATTTATGTTATGGAATGATATGCTGTTAATATCAGTGGTTTGCCTACACTACCTGTCTCTTCCAAATATGTGTCCATTGCACAGCAGAACTATGTTGCAAAGGTGTCTTGCATGTGAGTCCCTGGGTGTGTTCTCTGCAACATCCATGCCCAATGGACACTGACAAATGAAATATTACCCACAACATATGGCCTCTACTTTACCCCAACCATATCAAACTTTTCATTGTACTTTCTCATTTATTCTATTACAGCTGACCAGGGGTATGGCATTCAGCCGTGGCTGATGACACCGTATGGAAACCCACAGACACCACAGGAAGTTGCATACAATCAAGCACATTGCCGGACCAGGAACATTGTGGAAAGAACATTTGGTCTGCTCAAGGCCAGGTTTCGGCGCCTGGACAAGTCTGGTGGACGCATGCTGTATTCACCAGAGACAGTGTGCAAAATTATTTTGGCCTGTGCAATACTGCACAATATTTGTGTTCTCACACGTGTTCCCTGGGACGATGATCCAGATTTGAATGCAGAAATGCCACAGGATGACCAGGAGGATGGCCATGCTCCTGTAAATCCAAGCACAGCAGCAGGCATCCGTAGACGTGCTGAGATAGTGCGCAATTTTTTTTAAGAATGTCACTAATAACATCCGCATCATGCATCTACATTTGTGTTTGCACAAATAAAAATACTTCATACAACCTTATGTACCTTGTGCATGATTATTTGACAATAATTCACACTGCAATTTGCATGACAATCTCATATGTGGAGTTCATACATTACACTTACTCTCATGTCTGGAGGCTGACATCAGACATACATCAGCCCACACATCCATTTACATTGTACTGCCTTGCAATTTCACCTGCAATGCGGACACTCACCAGTGTCTGGCCAACACAGGTACCCTGGCACCATAGTGCATGTGTCTCGGTGTGCAGGGTATGAATGCACATGTGTATGAAGGTGACCCTTCCTGTACAAAAGTATTCCTCCATGCAACACAGCAAACATACTGCAGGTAGGCAGGCCGGCCATTGCGCGTCAGCACACATGAAAAGCACACGAATCTCCCATATGTCATAGACACACCACCTTCCCACCCCATTTGCTTGCTGTAGGGAAGTGCCGCAGGAATGCATGCAGTAATATTATACGCAAATACGTCATAAATTAGGTTGTAAATTCACAATTGTCAAAAAGCAACATTTACCATCCATATGTTGTGGTGCAGAAATTTAATAAAGCACTGGTGAAGAGGAGTCCACATAATGAAGTACTTGTATGTTGCAAAGTCATGATGAAAGTAAATAAGTAATATGACAAAATTTACAATCATCAACATGTTACACAGTGGATGTGCGTCAAAATCTGACCATCCATCAAAAAGTAGCCTTCAGTGCTCACACAAGTTTGCAAAAATAAACAAATGTGGTAGGCACATAAATGAAGTTAGTGTATCATACTTCATAACCTCATTCATGATTCAACACACAAAACTGACGTTGGGTCTGCCTACCTCAGTATCTGACCCATGCATTCCTAACTCCACGCACATAAGTGACGATAGGTCTGACAACGTCAGAATCTGAGCCATGCATTCCTGACTCAAAGCAGAAAAGTAACGTTATCTGATGTAACCTTCTCATAGGTGAAATTTATAGAGTGCACAGAGACCATAGGCTTGCTGGCGCCATAAGACAGAGTGAGTGAGGAAGGAAGCGTGAGTGTCCGAGAGTTAGCACATGGAAGGGAAAAGGTGTGTTTGAAACGATTACCACAAGTCCAGAAGGGAAGGGGAGGATTTGAAGGAGGGAGAAAGGAGATCCCAAAGCCCATGAGGCAGATGACAAATTGTGCAACCGCCAAAATTCTGGGTTTAAGTATTGGGAGTGACTACCAGATGACGGTGAGCTGATATGAGTGTTTGTGTTGTGCGGTGAGGGCAGATAAGATAATTGAGAAACGTGGAGCGGGACCAGTGGAGGGCTTAGAATGTGAGACAGGTCACCTTAAAAGATGCCCTCTGGTCTATTGTGAGCCAGTGAAGACTGTGGAGTAGAGGTTTGGCTGATTGCCATCTGGGTGTAATGTGAATTAGACGGGCTGCTTGAATCTGGACAACTTGGAGGCGGTGTGGCAGGGATCGTGGGAGACCGTAGTTGATGGACTCAGAGAAGTCCAGGCGTGAGAGCATGAGTGAGAACACCACTTGGGTTAGTGCGGTGGGAGGGAGTAAGTGACTGACTGTAACGATCTTCCGGACCTGGTACATAGAGGAAGAAAGTAGCGCACCCACTTGTGCCCTGAGGGAGAGTTCAGCCTCAATGATGACTCCCAGACCCTTGACTGATTTCACCAGGGCTGGGGGGGAACCTAGCTCTGAGGGCAGAACTGAGGGCCACAGTGGCCATGACTGAGTCCAGGGAGGAGGAGCTCTGTTTTAACGGGGTCAAGCTTCAATAGGTACTGGTACATCCATAATTGGATGTGGATCATGACAGCGTGGAACGTCTTGATGGCATGAGGTGAATTGAGCGGGAGGATGATCTGTAAGTCGTCAGCGTAGTAATACACAATAAGGTCCCATTTCTGTACAGAATGGATCAGCGCCCAAAGGTATAGATTGAACAGGAGTGGTGAATGGGAGGAGCCCTGTGGGACTCCACACGACGTGGGGGTATTTGTTTCACTATAGGGTCCCAGGCGGAACATTTCAGTTCTTCCAGTTAGGAAGGACTCGACACACTCAAGAGTGGTTCCCTGGATGCCTGCATGTTTTCCAAGGTGGAGAAGGATGTTATGGTCCACCGTGTTGAATGCGGACGACAGGTCCAGGAGTAAGAGGGCTTGGGGGGACCCTGCGTCCGCGTTGCCCCTGAGTGTGTACAAGAGTGGCAAGATAACTGCCTCTGTTGAGTGGGCAGGTCTGAAGCCGCCTTGATTGGGCTCCATGTGACAGGAGGATTCGATGTAGTGTGATAGACATCGGGTAACATGGTCCTACATTAATGTTGAGAAAGACGGGAGGAGGGAGATGGGAGACGTTAGGTCTGCATAAGTCTGAAACTGACCCATGCTTTGCTGACTCTAGGCACAAAAGTGACATAACACAAGGCCCAAAAGTGACTATGGTCAACATATGTCTTAGTCTGACTCAGCTGAATATAGAAACACACATTTTCTGCAGGCTAACATGGTTTGTCCCTGTTGAGACACTTCCATGCTAAGCGTAAACATGCATCTTTTGCCCACCATCAAAAAAACAGCAGCTAATATATGCAACAACATTGACAGATAAAAAAATGCAATGCCCCATTACTGAATATTGTGACACATGCCAATAATGTCGCATGTAGTAAAACTGGTCACACCTTGAGGAGAAAATATATCATCACTCAGCCATGCTTCAAATTTACAATGCCACGTAATAATGATTTGGTCACATGACAATAATGCAGCTTTGACGATAACTGCTCGCACCGGAAGGGGAAATAAGGAAGTAGCGTACCATGCAACAAATCAACGATGCAACCTAATTACGTTTAATGCGCATGCCAATAGTGACGCTTCTACTACAACTGGTCGCACCTTCATGGGAAAATATGGCATCAGTCACCCATGCTTCAAATAACGATGCAACATTATATTGATGTAGTCGCATCACAATAATGACGCTCCCAGGATAACAGGTCGCACCGTAATGGAAAATATGTCATCACTGTACCATGCGTCTAATCAGCGATGCAACATAAATAGGTTTCAGTCGCATGCCAATAGTGACGCTTCTACTGCAACTGGTCGCACCTTCATGGTAAAATATGGCATCAGTCACCCATGCTTCAAATAACGATGCGACATAATAATGATTTGGTCGCATCACAATAATGACGCTCCCACGATAACAGGTCGCACCGTAATGGAAAATATGTCATCACTGTACCATTCGTCTAATCAGCGATGCGACATAAATAGGTTTCAGTCGCATGCCAATAGTGACGCTTCTACTGCAACTGGTCGCACCTTCATGGTAAAATATGGCATCAGTCACCCATGCTTCAAATAACGATGCGTATTTACAACAAGGGGTGGTGAGGGACAGAGTCTCTGAATTAAGCAGAATACTCTCACCCAGTCAAGAGATCAGGGCTAGATCCAACACCGTTTTTTAGCTCACTGCACCATCCCAGTTTCAGAACCTGGCTGTATGCAAATTAGTCTGTTCCTGTCCCAGTGCATGATGGGAACAGGGCAAACCAAACTACAAAAGCCAATTCTTACACTGGGAAGGAAACAAGCTACCGGGGACCGGTTTCTGGCATTTCAGCCGTCTTCGGCCCGGCTTGCTTGAATCCTGATGGTGCAATGAGCAAGGGACTCACATCTGAGTATACCCTTCCACGCTTAGGGTGGACAAAAATATTTACAACAAGGGGTGGTGAGGGACAGAGTCTCTGAATTAAGCAGAATACTCTCACCCAGTCAAGAGATCAGGGCTAGATCCAACACCGTTTTTTAGCTCACTGCACCATCCCAGTTTCAGAACCTGGCTGTATGCAAATTAGTCTGTTCCTGTCCCAGTGCATGATGGGAACAGGGCAAACCAAACTACAAAAGCCAATTCTTACACTGGGAAGGAAACAAGCTACCGGGGACCGGTTTCTGGCATTTCAGCCGTCTTCGGCCCGGCTTGCTTGAATCCTGATGGTGCAATGAGCAAGGGACTCACATCTGAGTATACCCTTCCACGCTTAGGGTGGACAAAAATATTTACAACAAGGGGTGGTGAGGGACAGAGTCTCTGAATTAAGCAGAATACTCTCACCCAGTCAAGAGATCAGGGCTAGATCCAACACCGTTTTTTAGCTCACTGCACCATCCCAGTTTCAGAACCTGGCTGTATGCAAATTAGTCTGTTCCTGTCCCAGTGCATGATGGGAACAGGGCAAACCAAACTACAAAAGCCAATTCTTACACTGGGAAGGAAACAAGCTACCGGGGACCGGTTTCTGGCATTTCAGCCGTCTTCGGCCCGGCTTGCTTGAATCCTGATGGTGCAATGAGCAAGGGACTCACATCTGAGTATACCCTTCCACGCTTAGGGTGGACAAAAATATTTACAACAAGGGGTGGTGAGGGACAGAGTCTCTGAATTAAGCAGAATACTCTCACCCAGTCAAGAGATCAGGGCTAGATCCAACACCGTTTTTTAGCTCACTGCACCATCCCAGTTTCAGAACCTGGCTGTATGCAAATTAGTCTGTTCCTGTCCCAGTGCATGATGGGAACAGGGCAAACCAAACTACAAAAGCCAATTCTTACACTGGGAAGGAAACAAGCTACCGGGGACCGGTTTCTGGCATTTCAGCCGTCTTCGGCCCGGCTTGCTTGAATCCTGATGGTGCAATGAGCAAGGGACTCACATCTGAGTATACCCTTCCACGCTTAGGGTGGACAAAAATATTTACAACAAGGGGTGGTGAGGGACAGAGTCTCTGAATTAAGCAGAATACTCTCACCCAGTCAAGAGATCAGGGCTAGATCCAACACCGTTTTTTAGCTCACTGCACCATCCCAGTTTCAGAACCTGGCTGTATGCAAATTAGTCTGTTCCTGTCCCAGTGCATGATGGGAACAGGGCAAACCAAACTACAAAAGCCAATTCTTACACTGGGAAGGAAACAAGCTACCGGGGACCGGTTTCTGGCATTTCAGCCGTCTTCGGCCCGGCTTGCTTGAATCCTGATGGTGCAATGAGCAAGGGACTCACATCTGAGTATACCCTTCCACGCTTAGGGTGGACAAAAATATTTACAACAAGGGGTGGTGAGGGACAGAGTCTCTGAATTAAGCAGAATACTCTCACCCAGTCAAGAGATCAGGGCTAGATCCAACACCGTTTTTTAGCTCACTGCACCATCCCAGTTTCAGAACCTGGCTGTATGCAAATTAGTCTGTTCCTGTCCCAGTGCATGATGGGAACAGGGCAAACCAAACTACAAAAGCCAATTCTTACACTGGGAAGGAAACAAGCTACCGGGGACCGGTTTCTGGCATTTCAGCCGTCTTCGGCCCGGCTTGCTTGAATCCTGATGGTGCAATGAGCAAGGGACTCACATCTGAGTATACCCTTCCACGCTTAGGGTGGACAAAAATATTTACAACAAGGGGTGGTGAGGGACAGAGTCTCTGAATTAAGCAGAATACTCTCACCCAGTCAAGAGATCAGGGCTAGATCCAACACCGTTTTTTAGCTCACTGCACCATCCCAGTTTCAGAACCTGGCTGTATGCAAATTAGTCTGTTCCTGTCCCAGTGCATGATGGGAACAGGGCAAACCAAACTACAAAAGCCAATTCTTACACTGGGAAGGAAACAAGCTACCGGGGACCGGTTTCTGGCATTTCAGCCGTCTTCGGCCCGGCTTGCTTGAATCCTGATGGTGCAATGAGCAAGGGACTCACATCTGAGTATACCCTTCCACGCTTAGGGTGGACAAAAATATTTACAACAAGGGGTGGTGAGGGACAGAGTCTCTGAATTAAGCAGAATACTCTCACCCAGTCAAGAGATCAGGGCTAGATCCAACACCGTTTTTTAGCTCACTGCACCATCCCAGTTTCAGAACCTGGCTGTATGCAAATTAGTCTGTTCCTGTCCCAGTGCATGATGGGAACAGGGCAAACCAAACTACAAAATAACGATGCGACACAATAATGATTTGGTCGCATCACAATAATGACGCTCCCACGATAACAGGTCGCACCGTAATGGAAAATATGTCATCACTGTACCATGCGTCTAATCAGCGATGCGACATAAATAGGTTTCAGTCGCATGCCAATAGTGACGCTTCTACTGCAACTGGTCGCACCTTCATGGTAAAATATGGCATCAGTCACCCATGCTTCAAATAACGATGCAACATAATAATGATTTGGTCGCATCACAATAATGACGCTCCCAGGATAACAGGTCGCACCATAATGGAAAATATGTCATCACTGTACCATGCGTCTAATCAGCGATGCAACATAAATAGGTTTCAGTCGCATGCCAATAGTGACGCTTCTACTGCAACTGGTCGCACCTTCATGGTAAAATATGGCATCAGTCACCCATGCTTCAAATAACTATGCGACATAATAATGATTTGGTCGCATCACAATAATGACGCTCCCACGATAACAGGTCGCACCGTAATGGAAAATATGTCATCACTGTACCATGCGTCTAATCAGCGATGCGACATAAATAGGTTTCAGTCGCATGCCAATAGTGACGCTTCTACTGCAACTGGTCGCACCTTCATGGTAAAATATGGCATCAGTCACCCATGCTTCAAATAACGATGCGACATAATAATGATTTGGTCGCATCACAATAATGACGCTCCCACGATAACAGGTCGCACCGTAATGGAAAATATGTCATCACTGTACCATGCATCTAATCAGCGATGCGACATAAATAGGTTTCAGTCGCATGCCAATAGTGACGCTTCTACTGCAACTGGTCGCACCTTCATGGTAAAATATGGCATCAGTCACCCATGCTTCAAATAACGATGCGACACAATAATGATTTGGTCGCATCACAATAATGACGCTCCCACGATAACAGATCGCACCGTAATGGAAAATATGTCATCACTGTACCATGCGTCTAATCAGCGATGCGACATAAATAGGTTTCAGTCGCATGCCAATAGTGACGCTTCTACTGCAACTGGTCGCACCTTCATGGTAAAATATGGCATCAGTCACCCATGCTTCCAATAACGATGCAACATAATAATGATTTGGTCGCATCACAATAATGACGCTCCCACGATAACAGGTCGCACCGTAAGGGAAAATGTATTATCAGTGTACCATGCTTAAAATAACGATGCAACATAAATCGGTTATATTCGCATGTCAAAAAATGACGCATCGCCGGAAACGAGTCGCATCGCAACAGGAAATGATGTACCCAGCCTGCCCTGCTCACAAACAGGAAGTTATATGATACTTTCACTTTCTATTTCACTCCTTTGTAGTCTCTAAGAGGTGTAGGAGTGTGTTTGGAAAGTGCTTGAGAGTTTTGTCCTGTCCTGCAGTTGTTTTACAGTGTGTGTCTTGGTAAGTGTGTCCAAATAGTGTCTGTAGTGTTGTGTATTGTCTAACTGTGTCTTGTGTGTCAAGGGGTGTCTGTCTGTTTAGGGGTTTTAATACTTTTTTCATAGGGGGATTACTGTTCTGTTTAGGGGTTGTTACATAGTTAGTAATAGGGGGAGTAGTGTACTGTTAAGTGGAGAAATAGTGTATTATTAGGATTTCTGTGCCAGCAAAAAAAAATTTGTCGCATTCACACAGCGTGGCTTGTGCTTTGTCACAATGCCACCCAGGTCTAGGACCCTAAGTGAGAAGGAGTATGGGGGGCTACTGTGGCTGATACTCCACTACCTCCCAAATATGATTGGGAGTGGAGGCAGGGTAGTGCAGGGTTACCCAACCCAAGAAAGGAAGCTGAGGTGGGAGAGGGTCCGGTACCAGATGTTGAGAATGTTTGGAGTGGACCGGACCCTGAGACAGTACAAACATCGGCGGGCAGATCTCATCAACCGTGAGCAGGATCTCCTGGACCACCTTGGCATTGAGGTTGATGGAACAATTGGTAAGTCAATATATATTTATTTCATGTATTAACAACGGTATCCTAAGGTAAAGCTAATCAAATGTCAAACCACAGGGGCCTCACTGATGATCCCCTTGTGCCCCTGTAAAGTCAGACATAGGGCCATATCTATCAACAAACCCTTTCTCAACAAATAAATGTAGGTTCTAATGGAATCGCTTTTTTTTAATCGTAAAATGGTATGTATAAAGAAAAATCACTACTTTGTAGGAATTCGATAATCTCCCATAGTTGCTTCTTTGCATTGTCTAGTTTGTAAGTAAGGGATCAATCAAAATTCATTCCCATGGCCCAGGAGGGACATAGGAATCACTTTTCAATAAATACTGTAATAGCAAATCAGCCATTAGCTAGTTGCAAATTGTGATTTCTCCAAAGGGTGCAGGTGTTTCTCAAAAAAACCCTGCTGGACCCATCAAAATGATGTGTGTGCATATGGTGCACATACATGCACTATGGCCATGTGTGTGCATCACCTGGCACCTTCAAAAATGTGCAATGGAAATAATAGCTACTTACCATCAAATACAGGTTGTTGTCAATTAGCTAAATCTGAAACATAATTTGATACACAAAAAAAATACATACATAGGGCATCATTTATGAGGCCCCTTGCGCCATCGAAAATTCACTTTTCATGTAGTTCCGTGGCGCAGAAGCCTGCGTGGTATTTATCAGGCAGCAGTACGCCAGTTTTGGTGGCGTACTGCTGCCTGATAAATATCAGTCCCTTTAACGCAGTGTTCTGCGTTAAAGGGGCGTGCAATTGGTGTTGCTGGGGGCGTTCCCAGCAACAACCATGCCCTTTTGACACTGCCCCACATGTACCAGAAATCGTAACTCTGAAGCAGTGCCAAAAGCTTACGCCTCCCCAGGGGAGGCGTAAGGGAGGCGCAACAGGGAGAAATGTCATTATTTCTCCTCGTATTTCCTTTTTCCATGTGTGCTGCATTCTGCAGCACACATAGAAAGAGGAAAAGGCTCTTGTGCTTATTTTTGTACTGAAAGGTTTACCTTCCTGTACAAAAATAATCTTCCCCGCAACGCAGCCACCCTTGCACCATTGTGCAAGGGTGCCTGTGCTGGCGCAGGCAGCACATTGTGCACCGGCGCAGGGGAAAAGGACAGGAATGCGCCGTATCTAATAGATATGGCGCATTTCTGCCCTTTTCTTTTGCCATAGGGAAGAGCAGCAGGAAGGCCTACTGCGCTTCCCTACGGCAAAAAGTCATAAATGAGGCCCATAGCACTTAACTAATAGCAAATTTGCAAGTACCAAAATGCCATGGCAAAATGAGGTTTTGAAAAATTTTGCAATTCCGTAAATGCCAAATGTTTCATACATCCTAAGCCATGGAAGTAGTCTGTTTGAAATGCTCCAACGGCAAAATCCTGCAATTGTCAGACTTAGCAATTCACAAAAGGCATGATACACATGCCCTCTACTGACGTAGTGGTAACGCACAAGCAAGATTGATCTTCACCATGCTGGACTATGCCGCTCATTGAGGCATAATCATGCATGATAAAGGTCAGCACTTTCAATGCATTGTTATGTGTCAAAAGGGCGTGCAATGGGTGTTCTTTGCCATCTTCACACCAACATCCATGGACTTTAGTCAATGCACCAGGGGCCTCTGTAATGAAGGCCTTCTGCCGCCGCAGCAACACTCATTAACATGTGTCAAAGTTACGCTCTGGCGGCGCAAGCCCTATGAAGATAAGGCCAGAGATGTACGAGTGTGAGGCAGCGCAAAAAGCACATGCCTGCCCTGGGGAGGTGTAAGTGAGGCACCACAGGGAGTGAAGTTTAAATGTATCCATGTATGTCATATTTCCCTGTGTGCAGCTGCATTGTGCAGCACACAACAACAAATGTGTATGCAGTTTGACCATTGACGTACAGGAAGGTATCCCATACGGTATAAATACATTCTTCAAAGCAACACAGCCACCCTTGCATCATGGTGCAATAGGTATTGTCTTACTGCATGACAGCACTTTGTGGTCAAGGCCAGGGAAAGGCACAAATATGCTAGCTTAAGGGAACAACATGTTCCATCCTGGTATATCATATGTATGCATGAAGGATTCTTGAGACAATATGTCACGCAGTGACAATATGCTATTGAAAATGAGTCTAAACATACTAAGTATTGCATAACATCAACAGCTACTTGGATGCAAACTTCATGCTCCACACTTCATCAAACAGTGTAGGCCCTGTACATTGAGTAATAATCTACAGGGACATCACCTCAGAGGAGCATATGTCTTCCAACATCACAAGTAACCCTGTAGTGGTTCTAATTCTATCCACACACGTCTTTGTATGTGTTTTTCTAAATACACAATGTGCTACAGTACCATCTGTGTGCAAAGAAGATGCACAAGTGTCAATTGAGTGCAAAACATGCAATGGCATTAACCCTCCTACATGACTGTGTGCAGGAAGTATCACATTTCATTACTTGGATTCGACACAATGACTGGATGTACACTAACTACTTGTGATGTAAAATGCAGCGCAGAATGTAAAACAACATGATAATGACAATACACTCATGCAACAATGTGCACACATGATGGCATACCATGGGCTGAGTAAGGTTTGTTTGCATACCCAAACATAGGATACATCATACAGCTGGGATGATGTCCGGTGACATGTTTGTTGTGCCAAAACAACAATATCAATCATATTAGTAATCCACTCTTGTGCTTAGTCACGTTGGAAATAGGCACACATCTACAAGGCCTGGAAATTTGCATGTAATGTGAATACCGTGTACATGTTGTATTTGCACACACATCAATGTGTATGTGTGTAAATGCATGTTGCTTGCAGTTCTTGTCACATTGCACCCATCAATGAAGCTGACACACTGACACATCTAAGGGTGCCAGTACATCTGTGAATGGTGATTAAGCAAATGATAAGCCATATGTGTATTGGGGAGGAGTTAATTGTCAAAAAGGCAACGTAAAATCGAGAATTGTTTGAATACATATGGCGGATAGTTGATTTTGTGTTGTGTGAGGCATTAATCTGCTGCCACATCTGTGAATACTCAGATGTTCACATTCACCATTGTACCAACGTCCCCCATAAAAGCACAATCACATACATCTACATGACAATAACATATTTTCTCAATGGACCAAGTGTGCAGATTTTTAGCAAATGCCATCTCAATGTGACACCACAAACAAGGGATCACATGTGTGTAATACATGCAGTGCAAGAGTGTGCTTCACATGTGAAGCAGTTAGCCATAGACTGTTGTCTGATTTACGTTGACTCATGGGACGCACGTAAGCCAATCTTGAAGATACAACTGACTCTCATGTAATGTCTGTACTGTGTGGAAATATGCTGCATACGCTGACATTCTGGTATATTGTCTTTCACTTGTAGGTGGGCCACCACCATACACAAGGGATGAGGTGGAGTCCTTCAAGAATCCTAAGGCCACTGGTGAGTGTGAAATCATTACTATCTTTGTCTGTATGCTTACAATGTCTCCTCATGCATGACATGTATGCAGACAGTCCAAATGCATCATTCTTGCATGCATCATGTTTACACATCACATGTGCATGGAAGTGTCAAGGACTCAATGGCACCATGTGGAAATGCATGAACACAAATATAAGGGTCACATGTATGAGGTGTTACAGTGTGCATGGAACACAGTAACACTTCTTGTGCTGCTGTAAGTATACATCACACAAAAATAGACCACAATCAAACAATACATCTAGCCCTCCATAGAGCACCATACTCAGGTGTGAGGGTCTCAAGTCACTGAAGGGAGGGGGTGTGCTGCTACTCATGAAATAGTTAGGTCGTCAGTAATTAAATGAAGGTAAGATGGTCCAGGTCAGTCGTAGTTGTGCCCCAAGGGTGTTTCATGTCTTGGTGGCCAGGTAGGAGGGTGATCTACCTCCAGTGGTGGAGCAGTCAATCCTTGGTATGGTGGCTAGTGGGAGGCTGGTGGAGCAGAGGTGGCCGGTAGGATCAGAGAACAAGAGCCCCTTGAGGAGTCATTCTGGGCCCATGTCATGTATGTGTGTGTGTGTGTGTGTGTGAGGAGCCTCAACGTGATCCTTGTGTTGACGGTGACCCAGTGTTGGTCATTATGGCCTGTAGAAATGCTGCAGTGGTGACGGATGTCGTAGAAGAGTTGTGCCGATGCTTTTACTATGGGTAGTAGTTCTAAGTGAAGTCTGGCATTGATTCCTGTGTATGGGGCATTCCCCTTGTACAGTTGGGTGTTGATGAGGGCCTGGGTGACCGTCTCACACGTTCCCATGGTGATCCACCTGAATATCTATTGGAGCATGCGCAGGGTGAAAAATCAGAAGGATGACATGATGTCCACTTGTTTGTTAGTTGTGAGTGAGTAGACCTGGAAGAATCCCAAGTGGGGTGTATGGTCCGTGGGTGTTGTTGCAGTGACCATTGTTGTGGACCAATAGGCGGCGTCCCTGGCGCTTGTTGATTTGCCAAGGATGATAACCTCTGTATTGTGTGTCTACAGTATCTGCTGACTGACCTTCTTCCATTCTGCAGTGGCTATCTTTCCTTCATGGAGGTTGTGTTTGGTTGTGGCTGGGTCTTGGGTGAGGCACAGTACCAGATGGGTGTCATTGGCATAGGATATTATGTTGTGGTGGTGTGTGCATGCAATGGTGGCAAGTGTGCTCATGGAGATGTCGAAGACTGTTGTGCTGAGCAAGGACCCTTGGGGTACGTGACAGTCAGTGTATTCATACCATGGCTACATGAGACATGCTCATTGTAGTACTACATAGATATTCCTCCTACAAATTCGATTTCCTTGTGCCCCACGTGTGTCAGTACTTGCCATTGTTAGAGGGATGGAACAGTGCTGCAAGTCCATCATTAATTAGCACAACAATCATGCACTTACCTATGCTACTAAAAGGGTCACCGTCACAATTCCCTATTGACATCAGTAGTTGATATGGTATGATGTATATGTGCTTAAATGTCCATTGCATCAATGATCATGCATAGTCAATCCACATACCAGCCCTCAATGCTGTCTATATGTTGTCCCCTGTCAAGAAGCGTCTACCATGGAAGTGTTTTGCAGTGTGTGTTGCCTTGTGTGAAAACACACCACATATTTACTCTCAAGCAGCACCCCATGTACAAGAGTTACATGATGGGAGTCAGTCCCCAAATCTATTGCAGTGCACACCTGTGTTTCTCCTTCCAATACAATGCTAATGTGCCCATGTTTTGTTTACATGGTGCTTTTCACATGTGTGTTGCCTTGTGCAGCATACAGGGCTGATGGTCCATATACCTTGCTTTGTACCTGCGTATGAAGTGTCAAATTACAATGCCTAGAGAAAACTTGCCTGCACACAGATGCTCTTGCATCATGTTGAGAAGGAGCTTGCATATGTGAATGGGGGGCATTGGGTTCATGCCCAGGACAAATGCATTTGAATGTACCATCTCATATGTATTGATGCCTTACATGTCATCTACAGTGATTATCATCTTAGGTATTACGCAACATCACTTAGCATCCCTGTGTATGACAATCGATGATGATGACCCCATGCTTTGAAATAGATGCCCTGTTAACGATAGGCCCTTGCCAAAATGTTCTGAAGATCGCATAATGTGCATGTGTACAGGTGTCAATGTGTAAGTGCAGACTGATGTGGATGTCATTGCTCCATTACAGACAACATGTCACAAGATGAGGAGAGGCATTATCGCATCCGTCTAGAAAGATACAGACACATACGCAATGTTGGTCGTGCATTCAGACAGATGGGACGCCGACATGAGGTATTACGTGCTGAAGGAGCCTGGAGATCACCAACTCCCACTTCCCCATGCAACATGCGGAGCAGGAAGCAAAAGGGGAAAAGGTCACACATTGACTCAGGACCAGCAACTGGATCACATGTAGATGTAGACCCCCAAATGGACAGTCAATCTGCAGGATCAGCAAGTTGTTCCACATCTGGACATGCCTCTAATCTGAGCCCAGTGACAAGCACTCATCCAAAATCTGGAACCAACACTGCACAGGCCCTTGGGACAATGACAGGTGGAGCTGCAGTAGCGCCACCTAAACAGGCTTGTGCGCAAGCAGATATAGACGGTGTGCTCCTGATGGCCAAGATTGACAAAATAGAGGCCAAAATGGAAACTTTTGAAAAGGGCCAAAAGGAGTTGACTTTGAAGGTTGCGGGCATGCACCTGCAGCTGGCCACCCTGCTGTCCATGGTTGCCGACATGAAGGCCACCATTGCTCAAATGGACGAGCAGGAATAAAGACATTGAAGAACTGTGGTTGTTGTTGATGACATGGTGTGGCACCTGTCAAGTTACGGACCTTGTTCTTGTTTACATGTTTAAGTAGTCAGATAGTTTTTAGGATAGTTTTAGTACTTAGGAATAGTGTTAGGATAAGTGTTAAGTTATTAGGAGTGGGTGGGGGGTTGATGTATAGTGTATGTTAAATGTTTTACAAAATAAAAAAAAATATATATATATATCCTTGTTTAGTTAGATAGGTTAATTAGTATGTGTTTAGATTAAGTGTATGTGTGCCTGATGTGTGATTGTTGAATAAGGGGTGGGGGGTCATCTGTGTGTTGTGTAGTATGTGTGAGGTAGGTATAGGATCAGTTAGACAAGATAAGTGTAGATGTTAGCGCCTTAGATTAGCTTAGTGTAGGATTTTATTTAAAGTTTTGATAAGTGTAGTGTAGTTTAGCATAGATTTTATTTAGTGTGAACTTTTTTTGCAAATAAATCATATTTTTCTTTCACAATGACTCTGACTTGTAGGCATATGAAGTTGTGAAATAAGCTCTGGGTGAGCGTTAGCCTTGCTGGACAAGGAATGTCAACAATGATCTCATATCTGAGATTACCATTACATGTTAGCTATTGTAAGCCAGTTGTTCTTACACTATCACTAATTCATACAGGCCAATACTCACCCTTGAGGGACTTTAGCTAATGCGTCTCAGGTGAGCCCATGTGAACAACAATCATGTGTAAAGATTGTGGGACCTCTTTCAATAAGTTTCTCCATAGTGGAGCACAGCAGCCCTTCCAGTTGCGCTACCCTTTTGCAGGAGGGAGGGCAGGACCGTGCCATGTCTGCAAGATACAGCGCAGTCCTGTTCTCACCATCACTGTTGTACAATGTCCTGTTCTTCGCTAACGCAGTCACCTTTGCACAATGGGGCAAGTGTGTCTGCCTTGCGGGGACCATCAGACTTGTACAGGAACGGACACCTCTCAGTTAATCAATCATCACAACGGGCTCTTCCTCTTACAATATGTACTGCATTGTGTGAAAAAGGTGAGACAAGTAGACTTCATCATAATTGTCAACATTGAGCCTTCCTCAAGGCTGCCTTGGGTCTGTGTATTTCTGGACAGAGCTTACCATTTCATGTTCCTATTACATCTGGGCCAGTGTGAAAAGCAAATGGATGTTGTTGGCAAGGCACCCAGCAACACCCATTGCACGTGCCTGTAACGCAGAACAAGGCGTGTAAGGGTCAGATTTGATGCATGCAGCATTATCGCATGACCATGTGCCTTGGTGATGGATGATGACTATTAGGCAGGGTTAGGCGTCACACAACGTCACAACAAGTGAGGGTCAGATGGCACAATGGCCGTCATCAATTGGGCCACCTGGTATTGAGACTGTAGCTCAATGTTTGCAGTGTTTCACGATGCTCAGGGCCACTATGACCCACGTCTTTCCTGAAAGTGGAAAAGAAAGCTGGTTCACAAGCTGGCTATGTAGATGCAGAGAAATGTGACCATGGCTAGGTCTGCATTCCAGACGTATGTCTTGTGGGACTCGAAGCAGATTCATTGGTAGAGGTTTGGTTGCCCAGGGTTGTGGCTGACTGTGTGTGTGTGTGAACTCCTTGAGTGTCAGTATATCTGTATGGGTGTGGATGCAGTAGTTATCCTGTATGTGCTGGCGGTAGTGGTATAATCATGGGAGCCACTGGGAACGTCTACCTACGGTTGTCTGGACGTTAATCATTTTTGTCCGGAGGGTATTTTTGATACTGATATTGAGGGCATTAACATTGAACCGGATGATGATGATGGATGTGTGGCAGGTCTAATCAATGCATCAGTTGACAATAATTTTGATGCTCTTGCACAGTTTGCAGAGGGTGAAGAACTATGGTGAGGATACTACTATTATCCGTACTGACAGGGTGAGGGATGTGTTCTGTACAATGTATAGTTTATGTTAGACATATGAGTGGTGAACTGTTTATCCAGCCCAGGGTACCCCCAGGTATAGTCCCATGTGGTAGTGGTTGTTGTGAGGGTGATGACCTCTTTTGACAACAAATGGAGATTTGTCCAGCTGAGGCACATACTTGTTGGCACATCTTGCATCCATTGTGGTTAGTTGTGTCCTGTGATGTTGTGTACCTGGGTGAGGGAGAGGCAGAGCTGGGTGTATTAGGCGTAGGGTACTATGCAGAGTCCATGTCCACTGATGTTCTCAGCAAGTGGGGCCATGTACACATAGTAGACAAAGGTACTGATGGACAGTCACTGAGGGACTCAGCATCAGTACTCTGTGTGTTGTACTGTGAAATGTGTTATGCAGAATCATCTGCTCTGGTCTGCAAGGGAGGAGACAATCCAGTGTGGTGTATTACCTTGCCGCATGCCATAGTGGAGTGTGGCAGCTAGTGTGTTGTGGAACATTGTTTCTTGAAATGAAGCAATGTATATTGTCTATGGATTGGCAGTGTGACCGACTTTGAGGATTGTGTGGATTTTGCTGTGGCGTGTAGGAGGGACCTCTTGATGCTGTTTGTCATGGAGCAGGAGAGAGGACCAAGACAAGGAAACACAAGGAACAAGCACTCCCAAGGATGAACCTCCTACTCCACCTCCGGGTCAGGTACAAAAATAATCCAACGTCTTTCTCCGAAGGTTCCACCCTTATATACTCCACCCAGATCACAGGGTTTGTGGAACATGTAGTTGGTGATGACAACAATTGCTCGTGAAGGAAAATCCGACTCCTGACTGAAATGACTTGAAGTACAGTGGATTGTAGAAGAAAATGCAGTTTATTCAAAGTAACAACCCCAGGGAGATCCAAGGACCAACTCTCACAGTAACTGTTCATCTGTGTACTGCCCCCTGGATTCCACACTCTGGAATCCTGTGAGCACAGAGACCATAGAACATTACATCATTACAAAGATATAACACTGACAATATGTGCTTCTAACGCATTGTTCTGCGGAGGACTGGGAATTCTTCAGATTCATCTTCATCAGATGGGTTTGTCACAGCTGATGGTGTGACCAGTGGGGCAGTCGACACAGTAGGCATAGCCACTTCATGGACTGCAGATGTTGATGGTGTTGGACCTGCAACATGTTCGATGCCCATCAGGTACCGCATAAATGCATTCAGCATTATTTGCTGGTTCTCAAGCACAGCTGTCACATCTCGTTGATAGTCAGCCAATTTTGTGAGGTATGCATCCTGTTTGGCTGTCATTTGTTTGAGGGTGTCCTGTATTTCCTTCAGAGTGTTGGCCACTTCAAAGGTGGCACTTGTGGTGGGCATTTGTCTGTGCCTCTGCTGCATGACTTTGGAAATTTCAGTCATGGCGTCAAACAAAGTGCGTGGTGGTGCTTCAGTGGTGCTACCAGTTTCCGCACTGGCAGTATTTGATGTTAGGCACCGGAGCACTCCCTCTAGGGTCCCTGCCATGCTCTCAATGCCCTTACGCACCTCCTGTGCCAACTGACTCTGCACATCCACTACACGCTGTTCAAATGAATTTAGTGTGTTTGGCGACTGGTGAGGCACAGATGTTGTGGGAGGTGGCATAGGAGTGCTTCCCTGTTGGCCAACCGGAGATCCCACTGGGCTGCTTTGCCTTCTTGTGGGTAGAGAGGGAGTTTGTAGTGATTGTATTATGTCCTGGATGATTCCTGGGCCCATACTTGTTACACTTTCACCACCCTCATTGTCCGTTTCAAACATGGCTTCCAGCTCCAGAGTAGGTGTACCATGGCCTGAAATCAAAAATAGATGTATGTTTATGATCATGTCTGACATGTGGTGTACAAATGCACAATTTAGAGTCATCTACCCTTTTTGACTTTGCTGTGTTTCAACATGTCAAAGTTCAAGCGACACATCATCACTCATGTGTACAAAAAGTGACATGGCATTAATCATTTGATGGATACAAACTTTTTACAAAAAAACATGGCACATGGGCAGACATTGCTTGCACACTTGCAACATTCTACTTGAGTGCATGTCCTGATGTCTGTTTAGTTGGTGTGTATTGGGGACACATTCCAGCACAGTAGGAAGTGCATGTGGCATTTTGCACTCCATCACCAGGGACCCACACATACCATGAACAAACCTCCACGTGGAAATGAAGTCCCTCACCAACTGGATGAGGAGCAGCAGTGTGAAACTGTACTTGGAGATGACACAGGTCATCATCCTCGGACCCACACCCTGAGCCTGGGACAACTCCTGTCGGGCAACCACACTGGGAACAGCAACAACACTCACTGACCATACACGCAACTTACAATACTTCCAGTACTCCTCCCTCTCCATGTCTGAGCAGGTCAACGCCATCTTCCCCTCATGCTACAACTGCCTCCACATGCTATGCAGGATCCACAAGTGGATCCCCACCCCAGACAAAAATAACTGTGACGCAGGCCCTGAGCACCAGCAGACTGGACTACTGCAACGCACTGTAGGCAGGATTCCCTGACAAAGACCTACTACTACTGCAACACATCCAATGCACTTACGGCTCATTGATTGTCAACGTCCCCCACCGCAGGAACATCATCCCCCAAATGTGAGACCTACACTGGTTCCCCATCAGCAAGTGGATCAGCTTGAAGCTCCACACCCAGACACACAATGCACTCCATTAGGCCGGACCACCCTACATGTGCAGCAGACTCAGCTTCTACACCCCCACACGCCACGTCCGCTCCACCAGCCTCCCCCTCACCGCTGTCCACCGCATCGTATGACCAACCTCCAGCAGCAGTTCCCTGTCCTACCTCACCGCCAAGACCTTGCACTCCCAGGCCATCTACGGCACACCCAGGACCTACTCCTATTCAGAGGACTCATCAAGACGTATCTCTTTGAGCGTTAGTGGCAGCCCCTTCCCATCAGATTGGTAGATGCAACATGTGTTTTCACATGCTGAAGGAGTTGTTCCAAGGACACAGAATTCTGTATTCTCTGATTTTGATTACATGCAGCTGTGGTTGATGCAGACTGGGACGTACTGCATTCCTCACTGTTTTTCATGTGTTTAGTTGGTGTAGTCTTAGGTGTGAGAGAGTATGAGTAGTCTGTCATCAGCAATGGATACAATGTTGAGGCTGTATTTGGTTAGAAATGGTGCTGAGGCAGCCCTGTTGATGTTGACAGGGGTCAGACACATAGATGGTCCCTCTTGCATTCAGCATTGGAATAACGTGCATTTGAAGGCGAAGGTTGTCAGTCTGATCCTTGAACCTCTTGCTGGGGTGAGTGACCCAGTTAAGCAATGTTCCTTAGAATCCTGCATCATGTAGTGTAGCAAATCTGTGTGCTGTTAGTCTGTGTTGGAGCACACTCACAGCTCCTGGTCCCGGAGGGTGGAGATGTCACCTGTGTCTGTGAATATGGTGATCTTGGTGCTGTTGTTGATATAATGAGGACAGGGCTGTAGTGATCCCACAGGTGGCTGTATCTCATGTTTGAGGGTGTGCATTGAGCTGTGACTGGTGTCCCGGTGGGTATGGTAGTATGGCTGTTGTGTTGTGAGAGGTGTGGGTGGTGCTGCCTGTGGCATCTCATGTGTACGGGAAAGTTATTGTAGTGAAATTGTTGTTGTTTATGGTGAACTTTGTTGGACACTTATCACAGGTCTGTAGTGCCAGGGTGATGTCTGTGGCTTTGCACCATAGGTTGTTGTATAAATGCAGGACCTTGACTAGTTGGCAGGACTTTCCATTATGTAGGATTGTTTATTTGTGGTTCTCCCTCATTGGGTCCATGTATGTGTTTTACATTTCAGGTGTCTTGGTGTTTATACAGTTCTTACCAAGGTATCTGCTGGTGCCTCTTGCTTCTTAGAGATCAGTGCTCTACCATGCCGTGTCCCTGTAGTGCTGTTTGTTAGGCTTGCAGAGGGTGGAGGTGTGGTATGCACAGTTGTGTATCCAGGTGTGACTTTCACTTGCAGTAATGCTGGTGTAGGCTGTGTTTGAGACCAGGGTGGTGTTTGAGGTTTGTCAGCAGTGTAGGCATGTGCAATGTCTGTGGGTCATGTTTGGAAAGGCCTGTTGTCATTCTCAAATGTTTTCCATGTATGAGTGCATGGAGGCTGGCTGAGCTGCATCAGCGAATGACTGTATATCAGTTGCTGCTGCAAATGATTGCATTTGAGACCCAGATGGGCACATTCAGACTTCCCAAAGGCGTGGCTTCAGCACACCATGTACATCCGTCTGCTGTGGGCTTGCACAGCAGCTGACATTGAGTAGGCTAATTGTGACTTACAATATTCAGTGATGACCGAACACATGAACACAGGGGTGGTGGCCTTAGTGGTAGTTCATAGACCATATGTGGAATGTGGGCTCAGATGAGAGAACTGAAATGACTTATTATGGAGACCCAAGGGATGAGTGACTGATGTGATAATGCTATGTGTCATCATGGCATGGGAGGGTGGGTAGGGGACATCTTAGATGATGTGGCTCATGTGCATATTGGCAAGATGACTCAGGTACCACCCATGATGACCAGAGCAGTAATACCCACTTCCATGTTTGGTATACAGGCTGCATTTTAGCCTCCATGGCAAACATGGCCAACATTCCAGCATGTATTGTCCCACTTACTATTACAAGTCATACCAGCACTTCACAGCATTGTGATTGACTCAGAATAGTGAGCCTGGCTGGCTGATTCCTTTAACGTGACACAAAGGCAGGGTTGCATAGGCTGCAGAGAACTGGGACACATCTTTGAGGTGTGACTTCCCTCAATGTGTTCCAGATTTACATAACAAACTTGAAACTCAATAGTTAACTTGATACATTTTTGGTGTTGATAGAATACACTTACTACTTTGGGCATTCACATAATGAACTTAGTACTTTTGGTATTCACAGGAGTTGGGATTTTGCCTTTACTCTATCTTAAGTCTGTCTTCAGAGACACTTTAGGCAAAATCGTAACTTCTGTGAATACCAAAAGTATTAAGTTCATTCTGTGAATGTGAAAAAGTAGTAAGTGCATTCTGTGAATTACAATATAGTAGTAAGATTAGAATTGAGTCTTGAGTTCATTCTGTGAATGGGCCTCTATATGTTTTGCTGCACACACTCACACACACATCCCTGCAACCATGAGACATTGATTGTTCTGTCCTGCATTTGTTAACTCACAGCTCTCCCTCCACAATTGCCAATGTTTGACACTGTGCCCCCATGGACAAGAGGTGTGACACTCTTGTACAAAAAGGCACATACATTATACCAAAACATGCCGTGTCATGACATTCCATTTCATTCATTGTTCATACTAGGCATGTTGCAACTGTAGAGTAGGTGTTGCACAGCGGAGACTTTGAATACACTGTTCAAAGTTCAGTGAGTACATGGATTGAGTTTTCTTGTCACCACACACCCAGACCTGAAGCATTAAATACCTTTATGAACAACCACAACACACACAATGGAGTCAGATTAGTGAGTGATGCACACACCATTTTTCATAGCCAAAAATTATGTACACAGCATTAGTTCATAATCTGTGATGTTACCCCATATTTCTCATGATGTACACCTATCCAAATAATATTTCAGACATATGTCCCCCATGACACAACCAATTGTTATTGTTTGACACATAAATGCACAACATTTTTATTACTCTTTAACATTTGTCAATATTTATTTTTTTACATACTGACACACATTACCACATGTAGTACTTAGATCACAACATAATTGGGGTCACAAAGAAAAAGAATTTCGATATATTATTTTGAAACACATGCATTTCATAGTTGACATTGTGCAGCATACATTGAAATGGTCATCGCATGACACAACGGCTACCATACTGTACGCTGTTTGCATTTGACTGGCTCAGGTACACACTGTGAACAAAGGTTTATTCCTCTTGAACACTGCAAGAATACAATGTCAGGTACCTCCTCACCTTTAACCCTGTATGCCACCTCACCTGCCAGGACATAACTCTGCTACAAACATCACCATCACTGTCACTGACAACTTCTGTGTCACCTGCATGTGGCAGCACGACAATCATCAAAGAGGCATTGTTAACCCATACACTGGTACACTCAGAATGAGCAGGCACTCTAATGTGCCATGGTTGACCATGTACTACGACAACTACATTATTGTGACCAGGCCCATTGGCCATACTCAGCAGTACACCTGTCCTTCACAACAACACAGGTACACAATGCTTGGCATGCGCCAACCCAGGCAGACTTGCACCATGTTGCAGGGGGTCCAGCGGTGCAGGGGATCAGTGTTTGTGTGCATGGAAGGGACACATTCCTGCATGATGCAGTCATGAAAAGATTTTTCACCTTTCTATGTGTCCACTTGAATGCAAAAGAGATATGTTGGTTTTATCATGGAGGGGAGATTTAGTTTTAATTCAGGTTGTGCATGCATTACACAGACCCTGTGTATGCATATCTTTGTGGCGCAGCATGATAGTTACATTTTGACGTTCCTATTGTACATTGTCAATTGGACATAGATGTTTCTGGGTATACCCTTAGCAACAGCCCTGGAAGTGCGCTTTCTGACACTTTAATGTGGGAATGATGCAATGACATGATATGTTGTACTATGTTACATGGCTGTCTGTGGCCTATTATTGTGGGTGTGGCACATTGTGGCACCACTACATGAACAAAATAACATCCTGCCAGCACAGTGGTAGCAGTCCAAGTTATACAAGTGTGAAACTCGGTCTGTTGCAGGATGTTGTGTGATTTTATTTTCAGGAGGGTAGTTATATCTTTGCACCTGCGTGTGGCACTTGTCAGGTGCAGCAGTGGGCTGGGACTTCACTTTGGACATATATGTTTACTTACACAGGGGTAGCTGTTTCCCAAATGTAACATGTGCATGTCCCTGGTACAATACTTTTTGTAGACCCTTCACAGTTCATGACATTGCATGATTTCTCTTTCCACAACACATCAGTAATTGAACCAGACACCTTAGTTTATGCACAGCACAATATTACCTTATTTGCACATTTCCCCTTGTAGGGACTTACCCTGTATGTCTTCCTGTGTCTCTTCCAGTTCCTCATGCAGTGCACTGTCCTGCCCTGGGATTCCAACAACCAACTCCTCTGGGATGACCACTGCAACCCGCTCCTCAAGGTCATCCAGCTCTTCTTGTTGTGATGGGCTGCCTCCTCCTGTGAGCCCAGCCTCTTTCCGGTTTTTGGCCATTTTTTCTTTAGTGCGGCGCTTTATATCATTCCACCGTTTTTTTAGGTCAATATTTGTCCACCTAGATTGGCCCACACAGTTCACCTTGGTCAATATGTCCTGCCAAATAGCCTCTTTTTTGGATAGTGGCAATTTGGAACTAGCAAACAGCTGGTGCTGGTGGTCTGTTACCTCACTTATCAGTGTATTGTTCTCCTCAGCACTGAAATTTGTTTTGCGCTTCCTCTTTCCAAGAGTTTCTCCCTGTGTTGCAGGCTGGGCATCCTGGCTGCCATGTGGAAGGTTTCCTTGGCTGCTGCTCTGTCCTTCAGGCTCCATGGTGGCAATTTTTTCCATTTGCGGGAGAATTAGGGGATAGATGCGCGTGTTTTTGGCGTTTTCCGGATTCTGACGCAACGTAATAGTGACGCAGCGATGCGTACACTTGCGTCGTTCCGCAAATGCGACTTACGGCATTTTTCCCGCACTTGCGTGTCTTTTCGCTACGTCAGGGCGGCCGCGTCTGCGTCACTTTTCCCCGCCTTGCGCCTCCGCTTGCGGCATGGTGCGTCATTCCGTAGATATGACGCATCCGCGCCGCAAGTTTCTGACGCAGCGTGTTGTACGGAAAAGTGACGCATCCTTGCGTTTGCGCAAGGATGCGTCACTTTTCATAAATGAGGCCCCTGATCTATACGAGAGTACGAGCGATGGACATGAGAAAAAAATGTATAATCCTTGGTCTGAGGGTGTAAGAAGCGCCAGCTATCCACCAATCCCAATTCGCCTATTTGTCGCTGCGTTTCTTCTTAAAAGACCCCAGTATCTGCTCTGCGCGCCCGAGCTATCCATATCCCTGTCCCACACCATGTTGAAGTCCCCCAACAGTATCAAGTGCCCTTCCACAAAGTCCCCCATCTTGTCCATCAAGCACTGTAAAAAACCATTCTGGCCAGAATTCGGAGCATACACCACCACAAACGTACATTGGCAGCCATATAAAGACCCCTTCACCATAAGCCAACGACCCTCCTTATCACCACTCACCCCCAAGGGCTGAAAGTGGAGAGGCCCGGAACAGGAGGGCCACCCCTCTATGCTTGGTGGACGCTGACGCCCTATAGATAAGGGGGAAATGTCTATGCCGGAGTCTCAGTTCATCTCTCCTAGCCAAGTGGGTCTCCTGGAGGGCAACCACATCAAGATGGTGATCTGATAGATACTTCCAGAGCTTCTGGCATTTCTGTGGGGAATTGAGACCCTTCACATTCCAGGTACCTATACTAATAGGCATAATGATGGCGTGAGACTCCGTTCTGTGTGTTCGCTAATATACTCAGAGCCCGTTCCCCGGCCCCCGCCAACCACCAATCTGCACACCCCTGGATTAGGCCCATCTCCCAACAACCTCCTCCAAACTCTAGCCCCCCCCCGCCCCTCCAGCAACTCCACTACACCGGACCTCCCAAAGCCCCTCATACAAGATGACACGCTGAACACTGTATACTGAGAACAATCGGATAGAAACACCAAGTGTAATGTCCCAAGCACCCTCCTTCCATGGGGAACCGCACACACCCCTCCCCGGCGTTCCAAACAGTTCTCCCCCATGCAAACAGCAGAAATTGTATAACCCTCAGCACAGCACAAGATAGCGACTGCAACGGAGAACACCACTAGCGCCAACAATACCACACACATACAATCTTCGGTCGCCACCACTCTCCCCCCTCCCCCCGACCCCAACCCCAGCACTCCCCCTACATCCCCAACCCCCAGAACTCCCCACCTGCCACCCCCCCTGCAAACAGAGAGTCAAGAAGATATAACTCAAGGCACTAAACCTGAACAAAGTACTTAGCAGTTCCAATGGGCCACGGGTCACAAGGTCCTTATCGGACTGGAATCGGGGTGGGGGCGCCAATTCAGGGACCCCCAGGGCCACGGTCCGGGGTGTCTTCTCCAAAAGTACCATAGTACCCCGGGACCTTAGGGCCAGAGACCCTCCGGCGCCCAACCATCACGGAATCGGGGATCACGCTGCTCCAGAGCTATGTTGAGAATCTGCTACTGTGACCGAGGCCACCGATGCCACTGCAGCACCCTTTTCTTGCAAGCTAGCATTGCGATCCGGACGCCTCCGGTTCGGGGAAGAACCAATTCTATGCCATGAGGAAGATCGGTGTCGTCTCCTCGATGGGGAGGAATGTGCCGCTTTGGAGGGAGGAACGTCCTCTAGGCCCAGAAGATCCTCCGCAACCTGCAGGGAACGGATTTGCGCCAGTCTATTCTGCCATCGAAATATGATACGGAAGGGGTGCCCCCAGGAGTACGAGATGTTGCGTTCCCGCAAGAAGGCAGTTACCGGGCGGAATTCTCTCCTCTTCTGGAGTGTCGATGCCGCCAAGTCCTGGTAGAGCTGCGGATGGTGGTCCCTGAATTACAAGGAGGAGATGGCTCTAGCCTTCCGCAGGATACGCTCCTTCACCTGAAAGTCATGCACACAAACGAGGATGTCCGGAGGGGGCCCCCCCCCCTCTTCTAGGCAGACCGACTCTGTGCACCCTGTCCATTTTAATTTCCTGCACGTCCTCTTCGTCTAAGATCTGTAAGAACAGGACCTGGACATACCCTCGCAGGTCTCCAGCTTCTCCGTCCCATGGGACCGCCCTAATGCGAATGTTGTTCCTTCAGGAACGAATCTTCAAGTCCTCCGTGTGGGCCTGCAGATCCAAATTCTGTTCAGTAAGACGAATAATGTCCTGTTGTAGTTGGTGCACATCATTTGCCACACTCAAGTCGTGATCTTCCAGGGTCGCCACCCGTTCACCAATTCCATCTACATCTCTCCGCACCTCCCGGAGATCTGACGCCAACTGGGCGCGAAGCTCAGAAATGTCCTCTTTGATAGAGATGAACAGCTCCATCATGAAGGCCTTGGTGTCGGGTGCTTCATCGTCCGATTGCCTGGATGAACCACTGGCCCCGGGGGAGGATGGCTGCTGCGAGGACTTGGAGGCACCGTTTTTACCCGGCCTTCCCTTGCGAAGCATGGTGGACATCATGGAGGTCAGGCTATGGCGCGGAACCAGGGCTATCGTACCCTCTCCAGGGACAAGGAGTGCTCAGGCGCAGCGCAAGACCTCACCAGGTATTCAGTCTCGGCCCCGTGTAACTGCGCCACAGTCAATGGCCGCCCGGCCAAGATGGCGTCACAGAAGTTTCTCGCAGAAGTCAATGCAAGGACACTTTCGTCCGGTAACCTGATCCCGCGTTCTCTGCCGCTGTAGATCGGGGCCACTAGTAGCAATGCTCCACGTACTCCTCTCAAGGCTATGACTCAACCGCCGTCGAGGGAACAGATCAGGCTAGCCTGTCAGTCCGCAAGGCGAAATAGGCCGTACCACCATCGCTAATGTCGTCGTGACCCTGGTCTCCGGACCCACCAGCTCCTGTCTCCGGGCTCCCCCAGGAAACCACAGGCCGCACCTCGGCCCCAGATGGCATGTAATCCGACCAGAAGTCCCCGTGGTCGTGGCAGTTGTCGTATCGTGGAGCTCTGCGGCATCCTCAAGGCCTAGATCCGCCCTCTCGCCGGATCGGGGTCCACAGTGCAGGGATAGTTCCTTCGGCCCTTAGCCGCTTCACGCTACGGTCAGTACATCAGAGTGCCAAGTCGCTCGGAGTCGCGGTAGGGACGTCCCCCTCCACCAGCGGCTGCAATTAGCTTCCTCAGCGCATTCCACTAATGGCCGCTCCCGGCCTCTCTCAGCTCCGCCGATAGTCCGAGTTGCACTCTCCACGTGGCTGGTCGGCCACCAAGTCCCCCTGGTCAGCTGCATCAGAGCGTCCCAAACCGCCTCAGTGCCTCAATGGTGTGCCGCAGCACTGGCGTGCGATAGGGAGGGCAGGAGAGACCCACGGCTCCGCGGTACCACGCCCAGCCGGCGTCGGCGCCTCCGCACTCACGGGTCGGCCTCCTCTTTACGCAAGCCCGGTGCTTACGAGGCCGGATGTCGACTCTCCCCCAATGGCGTTCTCCGGTCTCCTGCTGCCCCGCCGGCAGCTCCGGACCGCTTCACCCGATGTCAGTGGCCTCTGCGGGTATCTGGAGGCCGGTCAGCACCCCGTGGGCGATGCTATACAATGCTAAGCTGGTCGGGTGCCGGAGAGACTCGAAAGTGCGTCTTACTCCGACGCCATCTTGGCCACGCCCGCCCGTTTGTTATTTTTAATTCTGCGGATATTCTTCTTCCGGCTCCCAGTTTTATTTTTGCCCATGTTCCGCTATATAGTGCCATTATTGTTTCCATTAGAGCCGGCGGATGGATGAGTATACAGATGGCTAGGGTGAAAGGGTGGATGGATGGATTAAGGATGGATGAAGGGATGGATGAGTGAAAGGATAGATGGAAGGATACATGATGGATAGGTTTGCAAATGGTTGAATATGTTTGGATATGGCTGGGCTTACTTATATACTATTGTGCGACCTCTGATGTGTCTGTAAAACTTATCCAATTGTCCTGAAGTTTTGTCCTGAATTTTGACCTCCTGTCCTGAATTTGTGTCCTGAATTTTGACCCTTTGTCCTGAATTTTTACACTCACCATCCTGAATTTGCACCAATGCCAGTTGGTCACCCTAGGGGCCAGGGAGAGCAGGGACTGGGAGAGAAGATCAATGCACTGAAGCATGAACTGGTGAGTGTGCCACGACGAGTGTGCAACACACTCAACTGTCCGTAAGACTATATAATGTACACCTGCCCGTCGGCATTTCCAGCCTAGCTGCCTGATCAGAAGGATTGGAGTTCTGGAGTTCTGGAGTCTCTGCCCTTAAGCTGACATAGATTTCCTTTAAAAAGCCCCAACTATAAATGTATTTTAAATGGTAGAGCAGCTGCAAAAGGTATGTCTGCCAAGTGACACTCGTGTCACGTGCTACGCCGCCAGCCAACAACACATTGCATTCTGGGGCATAAAGTTTGGTTGGTTATATCTTAAATAGGTGTGCTTAAATCTCAGAATGTAAAATGTTGGCTAAAACATCAGGAGTGGCTGACCCAGTTACACCTGACGTGTGACAACTTGGCCGCTCCGTAGTAATAGCACAGAACAAATTCCTCCACTGTAATGTCAGGTATAAAATGATACACTTCATTAATACCAACGCAGGGCCAATCTTTTTCTGACCTGGTCCTTTTTAGATTTCACCCGACAATCATAAACCAAGGCTCTTATGTAGATTTGAACTGGTGACACCCACTTTTTAGCTTTAAGGATTTTAAGTAAAGTTCTCAGTAATGTCACAGACTGAGGCCAGGGCCCTTTTAAACTCGACTTGGACATCCCAAGTCAAGCAGTTCTCAAATGTGTTTAATAATCACAGACACTCTTCACCCTGTTTGGGACTCACAAGTCTCGGACAGATCCGCAAGACATGAAATTAATCTGCCACTGTGTGATCACAGCATTTGCAACTCTCGCTCGCAGTGGAATTATTAGTGTGCAGTTGTTTAGGGGAGAGATATGTGATATGCACTACATTGTATTGAGTGAGCCTATACAGTGTACTGGTAGAAGCTTCTCGCACTACTCCATGAACCCTAACCAACTCCATGGCCGTTAATGGCAACACACTTATCAGTTGTCATGTTCCCCCAATCTTAAGGGTGGGCTTCGGCCCATCGGTCTGCAGAGCACAGTAAATATGACTAATGAGTCTACGACCTCGACTAGTCAGTGTCAGCAATGCAGCAAGTGCCAGAGTATGTTCAGGGGCATTAGGGAACCTGGCCATATTGCTCACACTGTGGCAGCAGATTTATTTGGCATACTGAAGTAATTGACCCAAATCCACCCAAAGGTCTCTGTGGCCACCTGCACAGTGACACATCAGACCGATAGATGTAAGTCTCCCAAGGTGACATAGCCCCTCCAGCCACCAGGGAGATATGGGCATGGATCGTTCAATCTGTGCAAAAGGCCGGTTCTTCCATATGTCCAGCTCCGGCGCATAGGGGGCTCTGCAGAGCACTACCTGTACCGCCCGCTCCCAGAGTTTGTACACCACTCTCAGGAGGTGAACAGCCATTACAACGCGTTTTTTACCACACGTTGCTAACGCATGCGATGTTACAACGTGTGGTAAAAACCCCGCATACCATTAAATTGAATACGCTTTTACAACGCATGCGATGTAACGGCTATTCACGTCGTTGTGAGGAAACTGAGGCTGTTTCCCCACAATGACGTGCACCTCTGACGACGCAGGAAGCAGGAACCAGGAGCAGAGATGGCGACGCTGGAACCCCCAAGAAAGAGGTAAGGCTGATTCTGCTCGGGGTGGAAGTAGTAGTTTAGGGTAGGGTAGTGGTGTTTTAGGGTTAGGGGTAGTGTAGGGGTGGGAGTAGTGTGGGTAGTGTAGTAGTGATTTAGGGTTTAGGGTAGTGTAGGATGGGAGTAGTGTGGGTAGTGATGTAGTGTAGTAGTGTTTTAGGGTTTAGGGCATTGTAGGAGTGGGAGTAGTGTGGATAGTGTAGTGTAGTAGTGTTTTAGGGTTTAGGGTAGTGTAGGGGTGGGAATAGTGTGGGTAGTGTGGTACTGAAGTAGTGTGCTAGGGTTTAGGGTACTGTAGGGATGGGAGTATTGTGTGTAGTGTTTTAGGGTTTATGGTAGTGTAGGGGTTGGAGCAGTGTAGGTAGTGTCGTAGTGCTTTAGGGTTAAGGTAGTGTAGGGGTGGGAGTTGTGTGGGTAGTGTTGTAGTGTAGTAGTGTTTTGGGGTTTAGGGTAGTGTAGGGGTGGGAGTAGTGTGGGTAGTGGTTTAGGATAGGGTAGTGTTTTAGGGTTTAGGGTATGTATGGGGTGGGAGTAGTGTGGGTAGTGAAGTGTTGTAGTGTTTTAGGGGTTTTGGGTAGTGTAGGGTGGGAGTAGTCAAGTCAAGTCAAATATCTTTATTTGATTGTTTACATATAACAATCATAAAAGTACTTTTCATAACATAAACATTTGACACAAGATATAATTATAAAAAGGAGTATTTCCAAAAGGTCACGGTCACAAACGGGATTACAGGTTTAAAGGATATAAAAATACAATTTTAAGTTAAAAAGATATACCTATCAGTAGCAAAATTAATTAAACTTCCATACTTTTTCTAAACTTGAGTGCTAATTTTAAAAAGCTACATACAAACATAGTGCAGTCACTGTTTAGCATTTGAAGGTAATAAAGTGCTGGTCTGATTTGTGCAAAATACAGCTGTTTAAGTAGAGGTTTTAAAAACAAATTACGAGGAACTGTATAATATGAGCAAATGAATAAAAAGTGTGCCAGATCTTGCGGAGACTTATTGTCGGAGTCGCAAGCTGGCAACACTTGACCCCTATGGGCCCCACTTGGTACAGCTAACAATAAGTGAAACAAATCAAATCGAAACCTTGTCAACAAAAAGCGTTCGTAACCAGACAAGGACCAAGATAGATAAGGTTCCATTTGTAGACAGGTTTTTGTCAGAGCGTGCGATCTCAAACTATTTTTCTTATACTCTCTCTCCTCCCTCGCTAGGTACCTGGATAACATAAAGGTGTTCTTCACATAAGTTACATCTGGTTTAGTTATTTTGTCTGGGGCTAGGAAAAGGTCCAACCGGCCTATTTCAAGGAGACATCTTCTGACGTATTTTATCCACGGGATCTTGTACCTCCCTTCCCACACTAGTGCTTCTTGTAAGATGTTTCTGGTGAGGGGTATGTCTGTATTTAACCAGCTATTTAACAAGCACAGCAAGGGATTAACAGCTATCCTATCACTTAAATAGGACATGCCAAGTTCTAAGTGGACAGAGAAGTTTGCCGTACCCCTAGGGAGCCTTAACACTTGCTTTAAAAAGTTATTTTTAGTGACCTCAAGGTCATCTAAAGGTACAAAGCCCCATATTTCGCTCCCGTAGCATGCAACTGCAGTGCTTTTGGCTTGGTATAGCTTCAGAACGGCAGCCACCAGGCTGTTTCCCATTTTCCTTGCAAAATCTATTATTGCTGCGTTTGCCCGCACTTACCTCACCCTTTTTGTTTTGTATCGCTGGTGCCCACGTTAATTTGTGGTCAAAAAGAACACCGAGGTACGAAAAAGTCTTGGTTGTCGGTATTTTTTCACTGTTTACTAAATGGGGGTATGTTTTTTTTGGTCCTAATCCTGTCATCATAGCAAAAGATTTCGAATTATTGCTGCTCAGGCCTCGGGAGTTCATGAATTCAAAAAATGAATCTAGCAAGGTTTGAAGTCCAATCGCGGTTCTAGAAAGTAGGACGGCGTCGTCCGCATATAGCAGGACGGGCACGCCCTTCCTTCCTATGTATGGATAGTCTGTACCAGTTTTTAATAAATGCTCTTCCAGTTCATTAATGTAAAGGTTAAAAAGAAATGGGGCTAAAATGCACCCCTGTCTGACTCCCCGGTTTATCCTAAAATCCCTGGTTACTTTCATGTCTTGGGTGTAACGGACATTTGCTCTTGTGTCCGAGTGGAGGTCGGCGAAAAAATTAATCAGGTTTTGCTCCACTCCAATTTTTTGCAGGACCTCCCAGAGCCTACCTCTGTCAACGCAATCGAAAGCGGACGATAAGTCCATAAAGGCCATATAAATGGTCCCTTTTCTAGCCATAGTGTATTTGCTGTTTATTAAATACAGATTCAGACATTGAGTTACCGTTGAATGGCCTGGTCTGAACCCGTATTGTGTTGGCGACATTATGTTGTTTTCATTAGCCCATGCTACCAGCCTATTTAAAATTATACCCCCCACCACCTTAGCAACTGAGTTAATCAACGAAATAGGTCTGTAACATACTGCGCTGCTTCGGTCGCCCTTCTTAAATACAGGCACTATGGTTGAAGACCCCCAGGACTTTGGGCAGCCAATTGATACTCCAGCGTTTATTACTGCGG
Organism: Lissotriton vulgaris; assembly: GCF_964263255.1. Taxonomy (NCBI): domain Eukaryota; kingdom Metazoa; phylum Chordata; class Amphibia; order Caudata; family Salamandridae; genus Lissotriton; species Lissotriton vulgaris. The sequence continues at coordinate 73,733 of NW_028241205.1, forward strand.
TAAGAACTGGGGCCCATAAATGGATATTTGATTTAAATAAATCAGGAGGGAGGCCGTCAGGGCCAGGAGCCTTATTACAGGTTAAACCCCGAATCCCCTTTTCTATCTCCCCCTCTGTAAAGCACAACAAGTCTTCCTCAGAGGTTTTAATAACAAATTCCGCTTGTTGCTCATCGCTTTTAAAAATTGTACTGTAATGAGATACCCATTCTTCCTCGGGTATGTTAGTTCCAAGCGTAGGGTTACTGGGATCATCAAACAGAGGCTTATTAATGATGTTCCAGAACTTAGAGCTATTACCCAGGATTGCGGGATCCAGCAGAGATTTTCAAATGCCTGCTTTCACTTCTTTTTTCCGAGCTGCCAGGACTGCCTTATATTGGGTTCTCAAAGTCTTTATAAGGACAGGATCTCTTGGGATAGCCTTTAATGCCTTTTTAAGATTTCGTCCGGCCTTTGAACATGCTTGGTCAAACCATCTTGGTTGATATTCATACTGACCCTTCGCTGGTATGGTTAACATTTGACCAACTCTATGAACCACAACAGAAAAGGCATTTAGAGTCATTTCAGGCGATGTAGTAGGAGAGACACAAAGACCAAGTTCTTGGCCACAACTGGTATTAATTGAGCTGTACAAAGTGTCACTGCTAACCTTTGACCATTTCAGACGTCGGTTTCCGTTTTTTGGTTTTAAAGATCCACAATCTTTCCGCGACTTCCGGTGTTCAAATATACCTCCTCCTACTACGATAGAGATAGGATTGTGGTCGCTAAAAATGCTTGTATGGATTTGAAAATCAGAGGCTAAGTCAACAAGATCTCTAGAAAGTAAGATGTGGTCTATGTAGGATCCGTGGCCAGAGCCTTTGTACGTGGGAACATCAAAGATATGGGAATCCTTCGACATAGACATTGCAACAGTTAAGTTCCTGTCATCAGTTAGGTTATATACGTAAGTGCCACGCGTCGAGTGGTCAAAATGGAAACCAGACCTGTTATTACATCCTAAGAGACCAATAGGTGTTGTTACAGGGTTGCCACATGGATGCGCATTAAAGTCACCAGCAATGAGGGTGTTACGAGGCAAACTTGCTGCTTTGGCTTTTAAGAAGTTGTGTAAATGGAGGATGTTACACTCCCTGTTTGAAAGTACAGCATTATAAAAGTTGATCAGGGTGAGTGCCCGTTTACCTCTCCTAAGCACCAGGGCTTGGATATGTCTATTATCAGATTCTCTGTTGGAAACCTGGCAGATAAGTGCGAGGCTGATGTAAATTGCCAAACCCCCCTTTGATCTTCCGCTATTCGACGGGGCTGCCGGTAAAAAGAAACTCTGAAAGCCCTTGATGTGTACATTTGCATCTTCCAGCCATGTTTCTTGGAAACACAGAACAGTATATTTCTTTATATGTGCCACCCATGTTGGATCCTTTGCCTTGACAGCCAGACCGGCTACATTCCAGGATAAAAGTTTTATAGTGCAAGGTGGTGTGTAGCCTGGGCCAGCTACCTATACCGTATTCGTGGGTGAAGATGTAATTTGATCACCTCGGTCTGTCGCTGTGTCTGCTTGCACTTCGCTGGTAGAGAGTGGGGATTTACGTCGCTGAGGACAGGGCTATAAACTTGGATGGTAAATGTGGTAAGATGAACCCATTTAGTAACAGCGTGCTCTCTGGATGATTTACTGACAGTTCTACTTTACAGTTTTTGTCTAACTCTTGGGTGGAAATTTGTGTACTCTCTGGATTAGTGCTCTCTATTTTGTTGGAATATACTACCCTATTTGGGGGCTCAGAGAGGGTAGGAGGGGGCAAGAGTGCGGTTTGTCAGTCGATCTCATCCAGGTCGTCTGGAGCATAGAAGGCGTCAAATCTGTTTGAGATGGGAACCCCGTATTGCATATTTGGATGATGTGGGTATGAGTAATGTTGTTGTTGTGTATAAGGTAAGAACTCCCTTTTCTCTTGATGTTTTGAGAAATGGTTATTTGACCTACTCCTCCATAAAGGTTCCTGCCTATGGTTTGTAAAGTCCGTTGAAATGGCCTGGCCATAGAGCCATGGAGTTTCCCATGGTTGGTAGTGAGCCACTGGCTCAAGCGTCCCCCCCTGACCATAGATTGTCTGTGGTTGTATTATATTTTGGCCAGGGATATTAGAAGGGTAAAAGTAGCTCAGGTCCATAGTGCGGATCAGACTGTTTGTCACGCCACTTTTCCAGCTGCTAATGAAACTAGCTGCACAACTATCTCCAAAGTTTACCACAATGCAGTCACCCTCAGTCGATTTGAATCTGGTTCCCACCCAGTCTACCCTTCTCACATGAGAGATGTGGTCGTTTATATGATGGGGAATCGGTCTATGTGTGGTCAGCCATTGGCTCACCTTATTTTTTAATTCCACTTGAGATTCTGTCATTTCTCCAACTAATTTAGGTACACCGATCATAACGATGGTGTACCGGCTAGATTCAGGAGGGAGATTTATGTAAAGTGGTCTTTTGACTACGGCCGGTTTTAACAATTTATCCCCTACTAAGTTTGTGGGTATACTCAAGTCTGGGGTTTTAATATGACTCGATGGCTCTATATGAGTTCTAACTAGTTTGACCGGAGAGCTCTCGGCGGTCCATTCACTTTCATCATTTTCATTGTCAGGTAGGATTGGGGCGCTGCTCGGGATTGTGGCCACTATGTGTGATGAATTGGCGTCTGCGTCTGGGTTTATTGCAGGTTTAGTGGGGGCTTTATCTCCCTGGTGATTAAGCAAGGCTTGTTTGATGGCAGTATTTTGTGTAGCTCTCTTTGCCCGTGCGTTTTTGATGCTAGTTGGGACAAGGGAGCTGCTTGCTGGTACAAAAGTGGAGGTTGATTTTGGTGCTTTCAGTATTTTAAGCAAAATAGAAGATGCATCATTTTGGGCCCTCTCAAATTTCCCTAATGCCTTCTCGATGTTAATAACTCTCTCACTGATGGGCAACAAAAGAGACCTGACTAGGGTTTCTAATTCACCCAAGAGTGATTTAATATTTATCAGTGTGTGGTCTGTCTGATTTGTTTGGTGTATAAGTGTGTTTGTGTGCACTGTCTGCTTTTCACTTGAGAGTGGTCCTGGGTCTTGGCTGGATGTAAATGGGCACGGGGTTACTGTTTTGGAGGCAAGGTTAGCCAGTCTAAAAGTAGACCAGATATCCTTGGCTGAGTGTTTCTGTTTAGCCTTAGGGCGATGAATTTTTCTGGCTAAAGATGTTGTTTTACTTTTATTCCACGTCGCCGATTTATATTTTTAGTGACTTGACTTATTCCAGGGGCAGATTGTGTTATGGATAATGGACCTCCCACAGGTGTAGCCCTTGGTTCTAGAAGGGCTATGGGCGAGAGACATGTATTAATGCCGTTTTCGCTGAGCAACATAAGACTACTGTCCCTGCTGTTACCTGTAGAGGGTATAAGCAAATCTATTGGTGTATTATCTCTAGTTTGAGGGCTAGGAAGCCCCGTAAACGATAACATTAGTATGGACTCTTGGGAATTCATTGTGTTGTCCACAGTATTGATGTTATCGGTGGTATGCAAGGAGAGATCCGGGAAACACAGGTCTGGAGTTAATGAAAGGCGTCTCTCTGTATCTTGTATGGCGTCCGCCACTACACTGATCGTTTTCTGAAGCATTAGATCAATAGCAGTTATTGTAGGAAGTGGGGTATTGGAGACACTTTTAGTTCTTGTCGTAGATCTCGTGGCCACAGGGGTCTTTCTGGTTTTAGACATCCTTTGACTTGGTTTGTGTGTATAACGAATGATAAATTACCCTTTGAATACCAACTGGGCTGGAAAATAAACAGAAATCACCTTAGTTGTTTTAAGCAGCATGAGATGTCAGGGGGGTGGCCCGCCCTGTCCTCCTCGGTCCCCTGAGGGCCACAGAGGGCCCTCCCTTTGCCCGGGCTTCACCCGGCGTCCCGCGAGACGGGTCCGATGGTGATTTAAAGAGCCACCTGGAGCTCCCTGATGACGCTGGACCCCAGCAAAGGCTTATGGGTATTGTAGTCTTTAGCCCCTCGCCGGTCTCCTCCTGGCGGCCCCGCTGTTGTTGGAATCACGAGCGGTCGGCAGCTGGAGACTGGCGGGTGGGTCCAGGCAGTAACAAAGTTTAAAACAGCGCGGTTTTGGCCAGACGTTTAGAGTGCAGCACATGGGGCAGAAAGCAGTTCAAAGAAGGATCGCCCGCTCGATGGCTCCGATGGTGATTTAAAGCGCCACCTGGCGCTCCCTGATGACGCTGGACCCCAGCAAGGGCTTATGGGTATTGTAGTCTTTAGCCCCTCGCCGGTCTCCTCCTGGCGGCCCCGCTGTTGTTGGAATCACGAGCGGTCGGCAGCTGGAGACTGGCGGGTGGGTCCAGGCAGTAACAAAGTTTAAAACAGCGCGGTTTTGGCCAGACGTTTAGAGTACAGCAGATGGGGCAGAAAGCAGTTCAAAGAAGGATCGCCCGCTCGATGGCTCCGATGGTGATTTAAAGCACCACCTGGCGCTCCCTGATGACGCTGGACCCCAGCAAGGGCTTATGGGTATTGTAGTCTGTAGCCCCTCGCCGGTCTCCTCCTGGCGGCCCTGCTGTTGTTGGAATCACGAGCGGTCAGCAGCTGGAGACTGGCGGGTGGGTCCAGGCAGTAACAAAGTTTAAAACAGCGCGGTTTTGGCCAGACGTTTAGAGTACAGCAGATGGGGCAGAAAGCAGTTCAAAAAAGGATCGCCCGCTCGATGGCTCCGATGGTGATTTAAAGCGCCACCTGGTTCTCCCTGATGACGCTGGACCCCAGCAAGGGCTTATGGGTATTGTAGTCTTTAGCCCCTCGCCGGTCTCCTCCTGGCGACCCCGCTGTTGTTGGAATCACGAGCGTTCGGCAGCTGGAGATTGGCGGGTGGGTCCAGGCAGTAACAAAGTTTAAAACAGCGCGGTTTTGGCCAGACGTTTAGAGTACAGTAGATGGGGCAGAAAGCAGTTCAAAGAAGGATTGCCCGCTCGATGGCTCCGATGGTGATTTAAAACGCCACCTGGCGCTCCCTGATGACGCTGGGCCCCAGCAAGGGCTTATGGGTATTGTAGTCTTTAGCCCCTCGCCGGTCTCCTCCTGGCGGCCCCGCTGTTGTTGGAATCACGAGCGTTCGGCAGCTGGAGATTGGCGGGTGGGTCCAGGCAGTAACAAAGTTTAAAACAGCGCGGTTTTGGCCAGACGTTTAGAGTACAGTAGATGGGGCAGAAGCAGTTCAAAGAAGGATTGCCCGCTCGATGGCTCCGATGGTGATTTAAAACGCCACCTGGCGCTCCCTGATGACGCTGGGCCCCAGCAAGGGCTTATGGGTATTGTAGTCTTTAGCCCCTCGCCGGTCTCCTCCTGGCGGCCCGCTGTTGTTGGAATCACGAGCGGTCGGCAGCTGGAGACTGGCGGGTGGGTCCAGGCAGTAACAAAGTTTAAAACAGCGCGGTTTTGGCCAGCCGTTTAGAGTACAGCAGATGGGGCAGAAAGCAGTTCAAAGAAGGATCGCCCGCTCGATGGCTTCGATGGTGATTTAAAGCGCCACCTGGCGCTCCCTGATGACGCTGGACCCCAGCAATGGCTTATCGGTATTGTAGTCTTTAGCCCCTCGCCGGTCTCCTCCTGGCGGCCCGCTGTTGTTGGAATCATGAGCGGTCGGCAGCTGGAGACTGGCGGGTGGGTCCAGGCAGTAACAAAGTTTAAAACAGCGTGGTTTTGGCCAGACGTTTAGAGTACAGCAGATGGGGCAGAAAGCAGTTCAAAGAAGGAATGCCCGCTCAATGGCTCCGATGGTGATTTAAAGCGCCACCTGGCGCTCCCTGATGACACTGGACCCCAGCAAGGGCTTATGGGTATTGTAGTCTTTAGCCCCTCGCCGGTCTCCTCCTGGCGGCCCCGCTGTTGTTGGAATCACGAGCGGTCGGCAGCTGGAGACTGGCAGTTCAAAGAAGGGGTTTAGGGTAGTGTAGGGGTGGGAGTAGTGTGGGTAATGTTGTAGTGTCGCAGTGTTTCAGGATCAGGGGTAGTGTAGGGGCGGGAGTAGTGTGGGTGGTGTTGTAGTATAGTAGTGTCTTAGGGTTTAGGGTTGTGTAGGGGTGGGAGTAGTGTGGGAAGTTTTGTACTGTAGTAGTGTTTCGGGGTTTGGGGTACTGTAGGGGTGGGAGTAGTGTGGGTAGTGTTGTATTGTTTTAGGGATTAGGGTAGCATTGGGGTGGGAGTATTGTGGGTAGTGTTGTAGTGTAGTAGTGTTTTAGGGTTCAGGGTAGTGTAGGGGTGGGAGTAGTGTGGGTAGTGTTGTAGTGTAGTAGTGTTTTAGGGTTTAGGGTAGTGTAGGGGTGGGAGTAGTGTGGGCAGTGTTGTGGTGTAGTAGTGTTTTAGGGTTCAGGGTAGTGTAGGGGTGGGAGTAGTGTGGGCAGTGTTGTAGTGTAGTAGTGTTTTAGGGTTTAGACGGGTGTAGGGGTGGGAGTAGTTTGGGTAGTGGTGTAGGGTAGGGTATGTTTGTAGTGATTTAGGGTTTAGGGTAGTGTAGGGGGGAGTAGTGTGGGTAGTGTAGTAGTGTTTTAGGGTTCATGGGAGTGTAGGGGTGGGAGTAGTGTGGGTTTTGTTGTAGTATAGTAGTGTTTTAGGGTTTAGGGTGGTGTAGGGGTGGAAATAGTGTGGGTAGGTTTGTAGTGTAGTAGTGTTTTAGCGTTTAGAGGTGGGAGTAGTGTGGGAAGTGTTGTACTGTAGTAGTGTTTCAGGGTTTAGGGTACTGTAGGGGTGAGAGTAGTGTGGGTAGTGTTGTATTGTTTTAGGGATTAGGGTAGCATTGGGGTGGGAGTAGTGTGGGTAGTGTTGTAGTGTAGTAGTGTTTTAGGGTTCAGGGTAGTGTAGGGGTGGGAGTAGTGTGGGTAGTGTTGTAGTGTAGTAGTGTTTTAGCGTTTAGGGTAGTGTAGGGGTGGGAGTAATGTGGGTAGTGTTGTAGTGTAGTAGTGTTTTAGGGTTTAGGGTAGTGTAGGGGTGGGAGTAGTGTGGGTAGTGTTGTGGTGTAGTAGTGTTTAAGGGTTTAGGGTAGTGTAGGGGTGGGAGCAGTGTGGGTAGTGTTGTAGTGTAGTAGTGTTTTAGGGTTTAGGGTAGTGTAGGGGTGGGAGTAGTGTGGACAGTGTTGTAGTGTAGTAGTGTGGGTAGTGTTGTAGTGTAGTAGTGTTTTAGGGTTTAGGCGGGTGTAGGGGTGGGAGTAGTTTGGGTAGTGGTGTAGGGTAGGGTATTGTTGTAGTGATTTAGGGTTTAGGGTAGTGTAGGGGGGAGTAGTGTGGGTAGTGTAGTAGTGTTTTAGGGTTCATGGGAGTGTAGGGGTGGGAGTAGTGTGGGTTTTGTTGTAGTATAGTAGTGTTTTAAGGTTTAGGGGGGTGTAGGGGTGGAAATAGTGTGGGTAGGTTTGTAGTGTAGTAGTGTTTTAGCGTTTAGGGTAGTGTAGGGGTGGGAGTAATGTGGGTAGTGTTGTAGTGTAGTAGTGTTTTAGGGTTTAGCGCAGTGTAGGGGTAGGAGTAGTGTGGGTAGTGTTGTAGTGTAGTAGTGTTTAGGGTAGTGTAGGGGTGGGAGTAGTGTAGGTAGTGTTGTAGTGTAGTAGTGTTTTAGGGTTTAGGGTAGTGTAGGGGTGGGAGTATTGTGGGTAGTGTTGTCATGTAGTGGTGTTTTAGGGTTTAGGGTAGTGTAGGAGTGGGAGTAGTGTGGGCAGTGTTATACTGGAGTAGTGATTAAGGGTTTAGGGTACTGTAGGGGTTGGAGTATTGTGTGTAGTGTTGTAGTGTTTTAGGGTTTAGGGTAGTATAGGGCTGGGAGTAGTGTGGGTAGTGTTGTAGTGTTTTAGGGTTTAAGGTAGTGTAGGGGTGGGAGTAGTGTGGGTAGTGTTGTAGTGTAGTAGTGTTTTAGGGTTTAAGGTAGTGTAGGGGTGGGCGTAGTGTGGGTAGTGTAGTGTAGTAGTGTTTTAGGGGGTTAGGGTAGTGTAGGGGTAGGAGTAGTGTCGATAGTGTTGTAGTGTAGTTGTGTTTTAGAGTTAGGGTAGTGTAGGGGTGGGAGTAGTGTGGGTAGTGTTGTAGTGTAGTAGTGTCTTAGGGTTTGAGGTAGTGTAGGGGTGGGAGTAGTGTGGGTAGTGTTGTACTGTAGTAGTGTTTTACGGTTTAGGGTACTGTATGGGTGGGATTAGTGTGGCTAGTGTTGTAGTGTTTAAGGGTTTAGGGTAGCATAGAGGTGGGAGTAGTGAGGGTAGTGGTTTAGGCTGGGGTAGTGTTTAAGGGTTTAGGGTAGTATAGTGGAGGGAGTAGTGTGGGTAGTGTAGTGTAGTAGTGTTTTAGGGTTTAGGGTAGTGTAGGGGTGGGAATAGTTAGGGTAGTGGTTTAGGGTAGGGTAGTGTTTTAAGGTTTAGGGTAGTGTAGAGGTGGGAGTAGTGTGGTTAGTGTAGTGTAGTAGTGTTTAGGAGTTTAGGGTAGTGTAGGGGTAGTAGTAGTGTGGGTAGTGTTGTAGTGTAGTAGTGTTTTAGGGTTAGGGGTAGTGTAGGGGTGGGAGTAGTAGAGTGGGTAGTGTTGTAGTTTAGTAGTGTTTTAGGGTTTGAGGTAGTGTAGGGTACTATAGGGGTGGGAGTAGTGTGGGTAGTGTTGTAGTGTTTAAGGGTGTAGGGTAGCGTAGAGGTGGGAGTAGTGTGGGTAGTGTTGTGGTGTTGTAGTGTTTTAGGGTTTACGGTAGGGTTGGGTAGGGGTGGGAGTAGTGTGGGTGGTGTAGTGTAGTAGTGTTTTAGGGTTTAGGGTAGTATAGGGGTGGGAGTAGTGACGGTAGTGGTATAGGGTAGGGTAGTGTTTTAGGGTTTAGGGTAGTATAGGGGTGGGAGTAGTGTGGGTAGTGTAGTGTAGTAGTGTTTTAGGTTTTAGGGTAGTGTAGGGGTGGGAGTAGTGTGGGTAGTGTTGTAGTGTAGTAGTGTTTAAGGGTTTAGGGTAGTGTAGGGGTGGGAGTAGTGTAGGTAGTGTAATGTAGTAGTGTTTTAGGGTTTAGGGTAGTGTAGGGGTGGGAGCTGTGTGGGTAGTGTTGTAGTGTTTTAGGGGTAGTGTAGGGGTGGGAGTAGTGTGTTATGTAGGTGTAGGGTTGTCACTTACCACACAGCCTACTAACAGGGCCTTCTCCCAATTGGTTTCATCATCAAATCAGTGCACAGCATGTAAGGTAATACAGTTCTAGATCAGATACTTCCATACCACCTCCATCCCACTCTAGTTTCAATGTGGAGCGCCCCAACCTGTATCTTTTCCCTGCCCATAGCAGTTCTGAATAGACACTCCAGGGTAACTCGCACATGGTGGCCTGCAGTACATAAAGGCACTGTGGCAGCATCACCATCTTAATTCGGGCAATCTTCTTCATTAATGAGAACCGGAGAGTATTCCAGAATTTAATGGGCGGTTTAAGACTAGCAATCACATGCCCCAGATTTGTTGCATGACATTGCTATACTCCGTGCTTCACACGCAATATGAGGTAACATACAGTGAAGGGCATTCCCGAATCAGGCAGGAGAACAGCCTCAATCCCCTTCAGCTGTCCCAGTGGAAAAAATACAGATTTCAAAAGATTAACGTATAAAGCCCAAGACTTCGCCAGATTCCCTCATTACGCTTAGTATAATTGGGGCTGAGATATTTAACAGGCATAAATATCCTTCGATACTTTAGGCTCTGAGCCCAGTTCATCAGGCCATAATGTTTCCAATCGCCACACATGAGTATTTCTGTTTTAGAAGTATTCAATTTGAGATGGCTCCACTTCATCCATGGATCCACAGCTCTGAGACAACTGAAAATGAGTGAGTTTCCAATGTCTTTGGGCCATTTCAGTTGAAGGAGTATTTGTGTGTAATCTGCATAGTTCTAGCATGTGAGGGAAATTGATTGATCAGTATTGGTAATGATTTATTGTAGATGTTGAAAAGCATGTGCGAGATGATAGAGCCTTGAGGGACCCCGGCTTTTGTGGAGTAATGTTTGGACAAGAAAGGTGGGGTATGGATGACATTAGTTTTTCTCAAATGTAGGACGCAATCCAGTCTAGAGCAGTCCCATATATGCTGGTTTTGTAAAGTCTTTCTATCAGAATGTCATTGTCAACCGTGTCAAAGGCAGCTAAGACGTTCAATAGAAGTAGTGCAGCAACCCTGTTGCGGTCAACTGTGTTCTTCAGGTCATCCCAGATGGCAAGGAGGGCAGATTCTGTGCCTCTTCCCAGACGGAATACTGTTTGGAAGTCTGAAAGTATACCATTCTCTTCAATGAATTGTGACATCTGGGTGAATGCTGCTCTTTCTATAAGTTTGCCCAGGAAAGGTCCATTTGTAATGGGTCCGTATTTGTCAGGGGTCTGTGGGTTCAAGTTTGTTTTCTTCAGTAAAGCGCGTATGTATAACTTTTTGAGTTCTTCTGGAAATATTGTGGTAGTTAAGGAATCGTTGATGATTCTTCTTACTGGAGTGGCAGCAGAGGTTGTTAGAAAAATTGTCTTGAAATTTTGCGGTGGACACGGGTCAGAAGGGCAGCTGGCAGGCCTGCTTGCTTTGACTAGGTCCATAAACTCATAGTGTGAAATGTGTTGATTGGAACAGAGAGGCAGGGTTAGAGCATTCTTGAATTGTTGTTTTGTAAAAGGGTTAGTGCTGGTGCTTTTTCTCTGTTTTAAATATGAGTTCCACATGTCTGCTTTGTCTGTGTAATGATTTGCCAGTTTGTCTGTGAAATCTTGAGTGACGGGATGAGTTCCTTCTAGGCAATTTGGTTTATGAAATTCAGTGTGTATTTTATAGAAAAAAAATTATTTGCACACTTAGCATTTTGAATTCTTTCTGAATAGTACCTCTTCTTTGCTTTTTTGATAGCTGACATGTATAATCTGTTAATTTTCTGTAGGTGAAGTTTGTCTTGTTTGGCGTTTGTTTTGAGCCAGACACGTTGCAGCTTTCTAATTTGATGTTTTATGTCTTTCATCTCTGTATTTCTCCAAGGTGCTTGTTTTCTTTTGTTCTGTTAGGTGGTTTTGAGTGTTATCAGGATATTAAAAGCTTTCTGTAGCTACCTATATAGTTTTGTAACATAATTTATTGTTTCCAGATCTGTACTGGATGTTAGTTGTCTTTCTAAGTGTTCCAAATTGAGTTTGTTCCACTGTCAATAGGTGGATGCATGCAAGGTGGTTTTAGGTGAGTTGCTTAGTGTTGTTTTATGTTGGAATGAAAGCAAATGGTGGTATGACCATGTGACTGGAGTAATAGATTGAAAGGTAACTAGGGATGTGCCCAGCAATGTGTGTGGGTTTGCAGACAATTTGTTGCAGGTTCAGTGTGTCTAGGCCAGTGATTATTGTTTTTGGAAGGGGCATATTGGGTTTATCAAACCAAGTGTTGAGGTCACCCAGAACGCATAGGTTGGAGTGTATTGCTATCAGGTTTGAAACTGTATTGAGAAGTGTGTCTGGGAATGTCACCTTGCGAGGTGGAGGTCTGTAAAGGAGCAGGAAGTTACAGGAGGATAACGGTGTAGGATTGCATCTGGTAAAAAGAGCCTCACAATTCTTTATGGAGATGTTGTCAAATTTAGTGATATGTAATGTTTGCCTCAACGCAACAGCTAGGCCACCTCCTTTTATGCCTATACGATCTTGGGAGGTCGTTTGATAGCCTAGCTGTAATAGAATAGCAATTGTGTAGCAGTTATGTAACATGGTCCTCATCCAGCAGGCTAAGAAGGCATTTTGATGGGTCTGTGTGGTACACAGCCGTCACCCCGCATCCGTAACCCTGCATGCGGTTACCATAAGTTGTGACAACGCATACCATTACCCCGCAAGTCGTTACAATGACTTGCGGAGGGGGAGATGGTGTTGGAATTAAAATCCAACACCTTCCCTACAGTCCACACAGACTGGAGTTGGAATAGTAAATGTTACTACTCCAACATCCAGCCCCCCCCCCTCCGCAAGTTGTTGTTACGACTTGTGAAGGGGGGAGAAGGTTACAATGACTTGCCTACAGTCCACATAGCCTGGAGTTGGAATTTTAAGTTTAACTATTCCAACATCCAGCGCCCCATCTCCGCAAGACATTGTTACGACTTGCGGGGTGATGAAATGCGTTGTTACAACACGGTCGTTGTAACGACCGCGTTGTAACAAGATGCTGGGTAATGGTATGCGGGGAATAGCGGGATAATTGTCTGTGTGCGTAGGTGGTGGAAGTTGTGTTTGAGATTAAATTGTTGTGCTGTGTTGTTTTTGTGGTTTAACCTTGTGCAGTAGACATGGAGAAGCAAAGTTGTGATGTGTGGCACATTGCTCATATTGTGTGCATGTGTTTAGAGCAGAAGGTGTATGAGTTATGGGTGGTGCAGCATGTGGGTCATGTAGTAAAGTTCTAAATTGTCCAATGGATGAGAAGTGGATAGAAGAGTTGCTGTGTTGCTGCATGTGATTTAGGTGTAGTGGTGTAGTGGAACAGAGATAACTTGGCCTTGTAGTTTGTTCATTGGTGTAGTTTGAAAGGTGGCCGTATAATTGTATTTTGTGATTTTAAGTATTATGGGGTGTTGTGCATGAGAGATTTTGTTGTGCTGTTGTGCATGATATGTTTTGCTTTTGAGGAGTAGTGAAAAGAGGTGCTGATGTATTTTATGAGATGGATTTGTTAGTATTGTATTGCTTATGAGTGGAAGTTGTAAGCTAAAGGGGTGGTGATGTGTTTGTGAGTAGAATGCATGTTATGTGCAAGTGGGGATAAACTAGAGGTAAGAGTTTTTGTCTTAGACTTGATTGCTGCAATAAGTAATATGTGTGGTGCTGTGGAGTGTGAGTGTTGTGTTGGTGTGTTATTGTGGTAGAAAGAAGAGGTGGTTGTTGGCTGGACAAATGATGGAAGGCTGAGGATAGGTTTGTTAGTAATAAAAGGGGGTCTGTTAGGAGTAATTAGAGTGGTGAGTGTGTGTCTGGATGGCTTGTAGTTAAGTTTGGTATGGATTTTGGTTGTGTTATTGATTAGTGGATTGATTAGTGGTATAGGAAATAGTTGTGTACTATTTGTAAGTGATGGTGGAAATGTGTGCTAGCTGGGATAGAAGGGTATTTAGGTGTGGTTTGTGTGGTTCTATAGTGGGGACTGGTATAATGATTTGTGCAAAGGGTTGAGTTGTTGTAAATATGTGAAGTACATTTGGTGTGAGTGTGTTACTCTGTTTGTGGATGTGGATGGTGTAGGGTGGGATAATACTAGAGGAGAAAATGGGCAGCATTTCTGGCCAGGGTCCTAACCAGTCTAGAACACCCTTGTCCTCTACACCCTTAGCCTCGACGCCCGGGCAGAGACAACCCAAACCCTGGCCTTTTAGAGCCCGAGTAGTCAGGTGACACCTTCAGCCAATGGGAACCCTAGCCCTAACCCTATCCAATCACAACACTAGCCCTAATCTCTAGAACCAATAGGAGACCAAGACATTACAGCCAGTCATAGCACTAGTCCAACCACTCAATCAGGCAAAAAACCCTGATTCCTTTGTCCAATAGAAGGCTTAATCCTAGCCCTAGTCCCAGCAACTAATCACACAGGTGACACTAATCCCTACTTCCAGTAAAAAGTATGGGTTGGGCGGCAAATTCCGTTTCGCTCGCGGAAATTGCAAAATTTCAGCATTTTCGTGTTCCGCGTGGAACGTGAAAATGTGGAACATTTCGCGATCCGCGGAAGAATGGAATTGTATTGCACAAAACGGTGGGATCTTCCTGGATCAATAATACGGTAGTCTGAGGTAATGTAAATCTTTTACCAAACTTACTGCTCGTCTGTATTTTAGCAATATTTTGCCAAATGTTCAAGTTCAAAAAACCTTTATTTCGGTAAAAATTTACCATAAAAGACAATCATATAAAACAATTCATTTAAATGATTTATACAGTGAATTGTAAAATTCATAAAAACAATACTAGAAAGGAATCCTTATATGGTAAAGACAGATCCGTACTCAGTCTATGTTATGAGGTATTTCCTTCTGATGGACCAGAGGGCGCCCAAGTACTTGGCCATAGTGAACACAATATGGTCTGACAAGTCAGTTTTTAGGACTCTAAAAGCGGGCAGACACTTCTTGAATCCCAGATTCCTACAAAGTGGGAGAATCCAGTGCCTACGAATCCCACGATAAACTGGACAGAAAAAAAGGATGTGGAGCTCACTTTCGTCCGAATTTCTGCATGCTGGACAGGTACTACTTGGATCATGGCTCCATTTAGTTGTAAAAGTTCTGATGGGGAGAGAGCCATGTCTCCACTGGAGATATAATTTTCTCAGTACGGAAGGATACATTTTATCTAGAGTAGGTTCCATGTTGTAATTCACCTTGTGGGAGAAAAAGGAAGCTGTCAGGGACCCGAGGTGTTGGTGGTTGAGTATCAGGGAAAGTTTGGATTCTCGGTATGACCTGGCTAGATCCTTTTTAGAGAGGATGTGGCACATGTTCTGGGGGTCTGACCACATAGTTGAGAGACCTAAAGCCTCCAGTTCTAGTTTAATAGAGTTGAGCCATTTGATATTTCCGGCACCTGGAGTAGCAAGAATCTCCCGGAGTCCTTCCCTGTAACTGGCCAATTCTGGAGTTGTCCATATTCTGCGCCAGAAGGCCAGTGGGCCTAGAGCCAGGTCCTCATCAAGCGGGCATAGGCCAAGGTCCATCCTCAGGGGGACAAGGGGGGTGCTCGGTGGTAGCCCAACAAGGTTGCGAATAAATTTATTTTCCACCTTCAGCAGTTTTGATGTATTTTCATGGCCCCAGAGTTCAGATCCGTAGATGACAGCCCCCTTGGCCTGGGATTTGTAGATCTGTAATGGGGGGCCGATCGGCCTGACTGAGGATTTGTTGTTTGCCAAGAGCTTCATTATGCCTCCCGAATGCTGGGTCAATTTCAGTGCAGCTTTCTCCAGGTGAGAGCTCCAGGTAAATTTATCATTTAATACAATTCCTAGGTATTCGAAGGTTTTTACCCTTTCCAGCTTGGTATGTGTGATGCTTGGACTGAAGTGGAGTTTCTGTGGGGGGTTGAGGACCATGAATTTCGTCTTGGTGGCGTTGATTTCTAATCCATGGGCCTCACAGAAGTCCACAAAGCCATC
The DNA here is from genome assembly GCF_964263255.1 of Lissotriton vulgaris. Taxonomy (NCBI): domain Eukaryota; kingdom Metazoa; phylum Chordata; class Amphibia; order Caudata; family Salamandridae; genus Lissotriton; species Lissotriton vulgaris. The sequence continues at coordinate 88,941 of NW_028241205.1, forward strand.
AAGGATGCGCTGGATGCCTTTTGCCGACTTGGATAAAAGCAGTGTGTCGTCAGCAAACATGATGGCTGATACCCTCTCAGTAGCCAATTTTGGGGCGTCAGAGTTGGATACGCCCGCTAAGTGGGCGATTACCCCGTTGACATAGAGGCAGAACAGGGTTGGTGCAAGACACAACCCTGCCTTACCCCCCTGCCAACGGGGAACTTCTCAGACAATTCTCCCATCCTGCCGCATCTAACCTGGGCATAATTACTAGTGTGGAGGCGTATTATCATATTCAAGAGACCTTCGGCGACCCCCAGTTTATCAAGGACCTCCCACAGCTTGTTCCTCTGGACCAGGTCGAACGCTGCCCTCAGGTCCACAAATACAGTGTAGAGGCTGCCACCCTCCAGCTGTACTGTTTTCCAATGTATCATGGCGAGACGAAAGACCTGGTCCACTGTGGAGACCTTCTCCCTGAAGCCTGCTTGAAAAGGGCTAAGGATGTTAAAGTCCCTAATCCACTCATGTAGGCGATTTAACAAGAGCTTAGAAAAGAGTTTCTGGGAAACATCAATTAGGCTTATGGGCCTATAGTTTGCAGGAAGGAGGGGGGACCCCTTTTTGAAAATTGGCACTATTTCTGCCCCTGACCAGGTGGAAGGGATTGGCAGACCTTTCAGAATAGAATTGAATAGTACCCCAAGATAGGGAGCCCAGACTTTAGGTTCGTGCTTGTAAAGATCGCCTGGGAGCCTGTCTAGGCCCGGCGCCTTACCGGCAGACAGGGAGTAAATTGCCAGGGTGACTTCTTCTATGCTGAAACCATCTATGTCAGTTAGACTATTTTTGATTTTGGGGGACTCTCCAACTTGTTCACTTCTTCCACTATCACTGCTATGTGGATGGTATAGGTTTTTAAAATGTTCCTCCCAAACAGATGGTGCTATACAGGCCTCAACTGCTACAAGTGGTTCAGCCGAGCCGTGCCTGACAATTTGCCAAAAGGTCCGTGAATCTTGGCAAGCGAGGGCAGCTGTTATTTTTGTCCAATTCTCCTCGTCCTAAATGATAATTTGCTAATTGTTTGTACCAAAGAATCATACATTTTGAATAGTGACAAAAACTACATTTTTCACTCACAAATTATCATGCCAATCCAAAGACCAGCCTTGTGCACATCATACTTGATTATGCTGCTTTAGAAAAAGTTGCCAAAACAGGCCCCCTTTGAACAGGAATGCAAAGCAAAGCAAGACCAGTTTAGGCCTACCTTTGTAAGACAATAATAGTGCTTTTTCAAGTCTGCTACACTGTACTGTGCTTACAACATGGATATTGATGTATATATAGGTTTGTAATGCGTCAATTCT